>NW_027315790.1:12738086-12990586 GCF_026437365.1 Eucyclogobius newberryi
GCTACAACAACATACAGAGCTACTGATACTTTGCAGTGACATCACACTTGTGGTGGCGGGACAGCAGTTACCACGGTGACACAATACACAAACTGCAGGAAACGTTTTTAGATCATTTGAAAACTGAAGAGATAATACAAAATGGACAGAAAACAACACAGTTTGATTACTTGTGACAATAATGTTTGAGATTGTTTAACAGCACAAATCAACTTAACCGTTGTAGACACACTACACAACTCTTAGCTAGACTTTCTTATAACTTTCAGATGTTCTTATCTCTCTCAGTCATCACTAGTTGAAGTCAGTCTTGTAGTGTGGACCAGTTATGAGTGAACTCCTGTGTCAGAGTGTGGACTCCAGTCATAGTCATTCAAACATTTTGGAATATAAGACCAGTTTTGCCTAAGGTTACACTTAAAACCTGAGCTGACCCAGCTCACCGGCTCACGGCTGTCTCTTATAAAGAATCCTAAAGACAGGTTTTCCTCTGATAACTTCCATGGGAAACATGTCAGACTTCTTCACTTCTGTCGTCACTTGTTATGTCCATTTTAGAGAATCCAAAGAAAGTTAGCATCACTGCCTGCCAGGTTGCCAGGTAATATTCAAAAAGCATGTCTGTTGTGTGGCTTGTATGGATTTTGGCCCTTGTTCATAGTGTGGTTGCTGGGTAGCAGTTGTGGAGTTTCCTCCGCCAGTGTCGTGTTTGCTGCTCATGTCCAACAGGGAAGTAACATGGTAACCTTTGTGTGACCTGTCAGGCTGTTTGTGTGTTACTGTTGTTTGTTGTTTGTTGGTACGTTTTTTCCTTGCTGACCCAAGAGAGGTTGGGACATTTGCTAATGTCCTATGAACATTGTTTAATCTGTTTTTCACTGTCGCGCTTCAAGGCAACTGCTGTTGTGATTGAGTGCATGACAGAATGAATGTGTTTTTGTGCCTCTGTATGTCGTTTGTTAAATTGTCTTATGATGTCGTGTAACCGATGAAAAGTCAGGAAACACGACTGCCTAAAATAAAACATTAATACATGTACAATTTTAGACTACATAATTGTTTTTGTGGATTATTAATTGTCTTTTGTAGGATAAAAGTGTCTTCAGTTGTTGGTCAGAGTTGTTAAGTGTGGACCTCAGACTCTGTGATCACACTCAGTCCAGTCACGTAATGTGGACCCTCCTCAACATTATAAAGCTTTCACAAAACTCATGTAGCGTGTCCCCAGCTTGAGTCTTTTTTTTATGTTCAGATTGTGTTAGATCACTTGAACAACAGAGCTTCAGACAGAGCTGTGCCTGTTTACTTTAACCATACACCAACGTGATGACACAGCAACAGCAACATTCAACAACAATTCACTTAAGATATGTATGGCATTTTTTTTTTTGTTGTTGTTTTTTCCCCATTCCATCAAATAAACCATCACCGGAAATGTATTATTGTCACCAACCTGCCAGCATTTTATTTTCTTCATACTTTGTAGCTTCTGGCCTTGAATTTGTGTTTTTTTCCCCTATCAATTCGTCATAATTCCATCAGAGCCTTAGTCGTACTATTGCTTCCCATTGACAATCACCTGGATATCTTCTGGTCCCAACTCCTTTACAGTAAACACCAGATCCCGCCTAGGGGCCCACACAGGCTCGTGCACCTTATGCGTGTTTATGGAAGAAGGTACTAAGTGGCGGCCTGATAGTCCCCCTGGCTTTGTCGCCGCACGCCTTGACTGACATTTGGTATTAAACGTGTCAGGTCGGGTTGACAGGCCCGTGATAAGGACCAAGTGAGAGTCATCCTCATTAAACATCAATCCTGGTTTGGTATACAGCCTTGTTGCCGTGGGCGACAGCATTGTGACACGGAGCAAAACACCTCGAGGGAACAAAGTAAGAGTTTTGAGGAGATGGGCTTTAAATTGGCCTCCTCTGTCATCCTGAGATAATTTGATGTCTTGTTTTTCTATGTAACTGTTTGTGTGATGTAAATGTCTTATGTCCCGGATGGTGAATAAAGGTGCAGGTAGATTTGCCGATGTTTTCTCTCTCTGGGATAAAGAAAAATAAAGTTTAGTCAACTGTTAAGTATCATTGAATTAAAATTGCTTTGTAACCATTTGGAGGTTGTAGCCTTGGGATTTCTGCCATTCCCATTCTTATCAGAACATATTGCGAATAAATAGCACGCCAAGCAATATCAATTTGAATTTCTCAGCTCTTCCACGGTCTACTATGATCCAAGCTATAAAACAAGTGCTATTGCCAAATTGAAGTCCAATAATAGAATTTGTCTCTTGCGCAGTTGATTTGCATACATTTGTTTTTACATTCAACAAGGCTAAGAACAGTGAACCTGAGGTGTTAAAAACAGGTACAGATAGGGACTTTTTTTGTTGCCTGCTTTGAGATTAAGGTTTATAACAAAAATATGATTTAAATCATAGGTGTCAAACTCTGGCCCGCGGGCCAAATCTGGCCCGCCAGACGTTTTAGTCTGGCCCGCCAAACATTTCAAATTTCTATTTAAAAAAAGGCTGTGGCTGGAGAGCCGCGGCGCGCAGTTTCAGGGACCGCGGCATTTCCCTTATAGCCCGTTATAGCCTCATGGCTAACCCTAACTCCAACCCTAACCTTAACCTTAACCTTAACCCTAACCCTAACCTTAACCTTAACCTTAACCTTAACCTTAATCTTAACCTTAACCTTAACCTTAACCTTAACCCTAACCCTAACCCTAACCCTAACCCTAACCCTAACCCTAACCCTAACCCTAACCCTAACCCTAACCCTAACCTTAACCCGGTGCGGTCTAAAAAGGCGCTAAACCGCAGTTAAATAGTGGCGCAGTTTCAGGAGCCGCGGCGCGCGGCCGGCACAAAAATAACATGGCTTTTTCGGCCGCGCCGCGGCACTACACAATCCCTTAAAAAATATATATATATATATTTTTTTTATCGATTCATAGAACTGTAGTTGCATATGTAACCGTTTTTATTGCTAAAACTACGCGTCCCACAATGCCGCCGGTGGCCGCCCCTCCCCCACGGGGCCCTGCTGCACTGCTGTGTGAGCTGGGGAGGGAGAAGTGCACTTTAAGCACTTTTGAGCAGAAGTTTAGTGGTGTGTCAGTTTGGGTGTACAGATAACTACACAGACGTGGAAATGTTAGTACATTTAGAAGTTTTTTTAGATCTTGAGAAGTTTATTTTGTTATAAAGTCAAATGTTTATCTCTGTGTAGAACTGTAGATCAACTCTGAAGTTGTAATGCACATAAACTGAAGGACAGTATTTGTGAAATTACACTTGTTTTTCTAAATACATTTCATTGTTTTTTTTTTTAATCGATCCAGTAATTGCTTCAAAACAGCGTAGGCTATATAAAGCTACTATTTCTTATATTTTTAATAGTTTTATGTTTTACGTCATGTTCGGCCCACGACCCAGCCTGAGTGTCGAAATTTGATGATGGTTGATCAAATGAGTTTGACACCCCTGATTTGAATAATTAATTATGCTGAATTATGCAATTAAAATCATGTAATGACACAGTGTTTTGTAATAAATTGCCGTATTGTGTAATAAACAAAGTAAAAAAATAAAATGTATTCATAATAATTAATTAACTAACCAAAAATTGAATTATGAGCAGTGGCTCAGTGCTAGAGCTCGTCCCCACAAACCCAGTCCAGTGAAGACTTTTTACTATCCCAATAATATATAAATGTGCAAAACGTGCATAATTTGTAAATGTGCAAAAGAGATTTTTGATGGGTCACGAGTGTTTTGACACTGCACCTCAGGACGCCCAGAGCCCTGTAGCCAAAAACAGTCCAATTCCTTCACATTCGCATAAAACGCCAATTTTCAAAGCTGTTATTGTAATGCTGAAAGTCTTTTTGAATGAGCTGCAGCTCATACACGCTCACTCACTCTTTTTTACCTCTCTGCCCCTATTTCCCCCTTTCAATCTTTAGCGTCACAAGGTTAAAGTGAGTTTGTTTGTGCATTGGTAGCAGATTAGGGATGTTCATGTGCTCTAATAGTTTGTCTCTAGGACAAATGGCAGATATAAACCTGGATGGATTCTATTCCAGAGAAAAGAGCCGTGGTGTGCAGAAAACCTGCCTCTTTGTCTGAGACTTGTTTCCCTTTGGATTCTCTTTGGCCTTTACCAGCTTCACACTGTTTATTCCCTCCCTCGGAGGCCAAAACCTACTTCGGTGATAGCTCCTTCAGTTGATTAAAAAGGCATTATCTGACTATAATGTTGCTTTATACGTTTACACCGCTTCCTTTCCATTTGCCTTCGTTAAAACGGCGGTGGTGTTTTCAGAATCAGAGAAGGTTTATTGCCAATGAACAGAATTCACAAACATAGGAACTTGCTTTGATGATGCAGTGCAACATAAAACAATGAATGATGATAAAACAACCTTTATAAAGTCAAAAAGAAAAATAATTTAAATCTGCTATAGGACAAGCATTAAAATAGGCTTGTAGGGCTCAGAGTCACCGCAAAAGTAGTGGCAGATTGAATGAAGTAAGCAAAAACTTTGGACGTCTCCACAGCCGTGGACACGGACTGACCCGCTCTGTGGACACGGACTGACCCGCTCTGTGGACACGGACTGACACGCTCTGTGGACACGGACTGACCCGCTCTGTGGACACGGACTGACCCGCTCTGTGGACACGGACTGACCCGCTCTGTGGACACGGACTGACCCGCTCTGTGGACACGGACTGACACGCTCTGTGGACACGGACTGACCCGCTCTGTGGACACGGACTGACACGCTCTGTGGACACGGACTGACACGCTCTGTGGACACGGACTGACACGCTCTGTGGACACGGACTGACCCGCTCTGTGGACACGGACTGACACGCTCTGTGGACACGGACTGACACGCTCTGTGGACAAGGACTGACCCGCTCTGTGGACACGGACTGACCCGCTCTGTGGACACGGACTGACACGCTCTGTGGACACGGACTGACACGCTCTGTGGACACGGACTGACACGCTCTGTGGACACGGACTGACACGCTCTGTGGACACGGACTGACACGCTCTGTGGACACGGACTGACACGCTCTGTGGACACGGACTGACACGCTCTGTGGACAAGGACTGACCCGCTCTGTGGACACGGACTGACCCGCTCTGTGGACACGGACTGACACGCTCTGTGGACACGGACTGACACGCTCTGTGGACACGGACTGACACGCTCTGTGGACACGGACTGACACGCTCTGTGGACACGGACTGACACGCTCTGTGGACACGGACTGACACGCTCTGTGGACACGGACTGACCCGCTCTGTGGACAAGGACTGACCCGCTCTGTGGACAAGGACTGACCCGCTCTGTGGACAGAAGACTGACCCGCTCTGTGGACAAGGACTGACCCGCTCTGTGGACAGAAGACTGACCCGCTCTGTGGACAAGGACTGACACGCTCTGTGGACACGGACTGACACGCTCTGTGGACACGGACTGACACGCTCTGTGGACAAGGACTGACCCGCTCTGTGGACAAGGACTGACCCGCTCTGTGGACAAGGACTGACCCGCTCTGTGGACAGAAGACTGACCCGCTCTGTGGACAAGGACTGACACGCTCTGTGGACAAGGACTGACCCGCTCTGTGGACAAGGACTGACCCGCTCTAGGCAGCAGAGTGGACAGTGGATGGGTCAGAGCATTTCTTCCAGCCCGTTCATGCACTTATGGACCCTAAAGGCTTAAAGCCTTTTTTCATCCTTGTTGCTTGTTTCGTCCCTCAAACATGAGCGCGAGACAAAGCACAGATGCAACAAGTCAATTTCTTTATTATTACATATCATTACATTTTCATGGGGAATATGTTTAACACAGACATTTCTCCATATGTAGTCAAAGTAGATTATTACATAATGCGGGAAATTATATTACAAAATGCAGTTTAATTAAACAATGAAGTGACAATTTATTACATTTTTGTTTGCTTTTTGAGACAAAAAAATCTAAAATTATAATCAAAATTGTAACATAAATTGTGTGTTTATTACTCTGAATGGCATATAAATGCAATTTGACAATTTCTAAATAAATGAATTGATATTCATATTTGTACCACATAAATCATGAAAGTCTGATGTGTTTGTGAGCTGCCATGTTACTTTCAAATCCCCCACTGACTCTGACACTTTATAGATTAAATCTGAAATGATTTTCTTGTTCCACTTGATCATTTTGACTTTGTTGGTACAGTTTCTTCAGAAACCTTGACTTGGCTTTCACCAGGACTCAGCAAGAGTTTAATGACTTTTTTTTTTACTTGACAATAATACCTGGGATCAGTGTTGTAAACTATAAAGTGGTATTGATCTTGCAAAGTGATGTGCCCTAGAAAAATTCCAAGCAAATTGAAGTGGCTTTTTTCCCTAAATTCTCATTTTGTCAGGCACAAAATCAATCCGTTTGCCAAGTGTGCTCCACCTTGTAAAAAGCGAATAATGTGCCCTCCTATTGATTCTTGAGATGCTAAATCGGCAAGTTCTGAGCTGGAGAGGGATGGGGAGATCTCACAGTCCAATCAAGAGTACATAAAAAATACAATGGACTCATTTCAAGTCTTTTAGATATCTGCCCATTATCCGCGACATGCTGATCTCCAACATTTGCATAAAAAGCCAGGGCCAACTCGTTTCTGACAAGCCATCATTCTGGTCTGTTCATGCAGAATTTGCACTTTTAGTGGCAGAAAAAATAAATGGCTCAATGAATTACTTAAAAAAGAAGTCCCCTGTACAATTATATATTTTTTCTTCAGATGGGTGTCCACTGCACAACTTTGGCCGTCTGTGACAAAATATTTTTGGAGAATAGGGTGATCATAGGTCTCACAGGGACAAAGTACAACCAAAGAATCATGGAATCTACAATCATGTGTCAAAATGTAAACCAAGTGCTTCTGCCGCCTGGGCCTTATTTTTCTTTTTTGCTTCAATTTAGTAACATGAATAAACTCAAAAATACTGGTGGCATGTCGCACTGGCAAGTAGCGTTAGCTTCAGCTTTTCAAACCTGGAGCTTGATATTTGCCACAAATGACTGTGTGTGACTGTGCTCTGTCTTATTAAGCTATCTTCGTCTTGTGTGTGACATCCCCAAATCTTATAAGACAAAAAAAATATGTGCAGTTGACACCCGGCTTTAGTTGTTATTGTATTATTATTTAAAGAATAACGCTGTTTTCATGTTGTAACATTGATCGCTAATCAGAAACCTTGAGTTATATTTAGCTTCATTCACGCTAGTTTAATGAATCCTGTTTGTAAAGTCCTTTCTCTCTGTGTCAAAAACACTCCAATTTCCTCTGCTGGATGGAGCCCAAAGTCATTTCTTGGCGTGGGAAATGCCGCAGCGACCTGACTTAATTTCATATTCCCTAATTGTATTTATTTATTTTTGTAGTTCTATAACATGAGATACAGAAATAAAGGTATTCAGAGAATGTTTGAAGGCCAGTAACAATACAAATAATGCATCATATTTCTCCTCTCAGGTTAAGGATAGAATTAGGTTTAGAGACGTGGTTAAGGTCAGTGATTGGGGTTAAAGTTGAGAACAGGGTCTTGACTAAACTCTCCAAAATGAGCACTTTTGCAATCGCAATTAACAATTCAAAAGAAAATATTTTGACTGATGTAATGTACTCAAAACGGTGCTTATGAAGATTGAATATTAGCTAGCACATAATTGCCTTGGTTCCCCTCATCCTTCAAACTCATTTGCATTAACTTCTACCCACTAACCTTGTGAATAGTTGTGTTCTGATGGCACAGTTCACGGGGCATATTAGATCTAGTCTGGATGATTACTCACCGGCACAGAGCTGGCACCAGAATTGGAAAAGTCCTGTGGTCATATCATTTACATAAATACGCCTTTAGTGTTTGGCTTTAAAGAACAGGGTCAGTGGAATAATAGAGATTCACTTTTCCTTTTAATCAATGTGGTGTCCCGGGGCAGTGAGCAGGCTGCTTCTCACTGAGCTATGGAGAGTGCTTTGTTTTATGCACTCTACTCGGGCTGAGGCTTTCGCTGATCAGCACTATTGGACCAGGCTTGGATACACTCAGCCCACTGGGGGTGCTTTGGATGACATGGGTTTATTAACATTTTTTACCAGCCCATTTTCTAACTTTTCACCGCAATGTGAAAATTGTGATGGCAATGCACCTTGAAGAAGGCTCACATTAGCAGACGCCCTTTTTACCTTGAACAAGCCATGAAGAAATAAAAGCTTTTTTTAATAATTACTGTCAAAAGTGCCTTGGAGTTCTTAGTTTTTCCATCCTATTGGAAGAATCTATTCCTGTTTTGTAGTTAATGATATTTATTGGGCATTTAGAGGATAGCCATTTTCTTTTATATGAATGCAACTTTTAAACGTGAATCATGCTTGATAAACAATATGTTTGTTATGAATGAAGTCTTTGTTCATGAATTGTATAGGAACATTAGGATGAAGTTATTATAAAGTTCCCCCTGCTTACAGCACATTGTTGTGATGGCATTTACAGCGACGTGTTTTAAAGGAGCAGGAAATCAGCGTTGCAATTATTTAAAAAAGAAGGCAGCAATATTGATCTTCGATCGATATTGCAATTCAAAATGTCCAAAACATAAATGAATGATCCATGTGTGTCATTGATTAACTGTGTAGCAGACAAAGCATACTATGTCGTCTTTAAGTAACAATTAGTTTACATTGGTTTATCCAATTTATTACGTTTTTAATTGCTTTGGGACAAATGCCCTCAAAGATTTTAGTTTCAACTTACAATAGATAATAAAAATCTTGTCAACAAAAGTGAAGACAACATAAGTCAAGATGCATTTGAATAAGTTACACCATAATAATATTATGGTATATATTGTTATATATTGTTCAGCCATCAAACTGAATTGCATCCAAGCATGTCACACTGGTCAGCCTCCAGCGCCTTGCATTTGCCACACTGGGACACTATGGAGTGGGATTGATTTTAATCAGGCCTGTCACTGGATCAATGGAAGTTTATTACCCCCAGAAGGAGCAGACTGGAGTACTGGCAATGAAGCTCGGCCTCCTGGGAAGTGTAGTTTCAGCAGCCATCAACATCCTAACACCACTTAGGTGTTAGAACCTGCAGGTGTGATCATTTTTTGTAAATGATGTGGTTTGTGACGAATACAGCAATATACCTTTAAATGTGTGCGTAGAAGAAGGACTTGCAAAAGTACAAACATAAAATAATTAGAATACAGAATATGTTAATATCCGAATTAGAAAGATATGAAAAAAAAAGCACTTCCAATTATCCCTACTATTATTGCTATGGCCACCATATTTACAGTGCATTCGGAATCTGTTCATAGCGCTTCACTTTTTCCACATTTTGTTATGTTACAGCCTTATTCCCAAAAATATTAATTTCATTATTTGCCTCAAAATGTTACAGACAATACCCCATAATGGCAGCTTGAAAGAAGGTTGTTAGAATTGTTTTGACTGTGGTAAATTCAGTTGATTGGACATGATTTGCAAAAGCACTCAACTGTCTTAATGAGGTCCTACAGTTAACAGTGATGTCAGAGCACAAACCAAGACATGAAGTCAAAGGAATTGTCTGTAGACCTCCGAGACAGGATTGTATCAAGCACAGTTCTAGGGAAGGGAACGGAGACATTTCTTCTGCATTGAAGGTTCCTGTGAGCAAAGTGGCCTTCATCATCCGTAAATGGAAAAAGTTTGGAACCACTAAGACTCTTCCTAGAGCTGGGCTTACAGTACAAGCAATGCTGTTACAACTTTAAAGCAAAACAGTGCTAGAACTATTTTCCTGTTGATTTGCAATTGGTATATGTGACCAGCCGCCTGAAAACCAGTCACAAGTCTCCCCAGAGACATTTTGAGTTATTCACAGATTCTGACAGTGTAAATTCAAAGCGATCCAATGATGTCTTACTCATGCACATCTGATAATATTTAGCAAGTAGTCACATTAAATTCAAGCCCCTATTTGTTATGCAGAAGCCGAGGAAAAAAGAAAAACAAGGCCGGTGCTAGCTTGGAATTTAGCGAGCTGAAGCGGCTAACGAGGCTAACAGTAAAAAACACACAGATACAGACATTATACCATCCCAAAACAGCTAGTTTCAAGAGACTATGTGATGTTAATTATTCAGCAAGTAGTCACATTAAATTCAAGTCCGTATTTATAATGCAGAGTGCACTGAAGCAGTGTTTAAGCTTAGCATTGCTCTGTCTCTGCTCCGGTGCCCGAGGCAAAAGTGACGAGGCTAAAGTGACATCACGAAACCACCTTAAAACACAGCGTTAAAGCAATACTTCAGAGTAAAAGTACCTCAGTTCCGTTGCAATGCAGTCCAGGGAATCATATGCTCTGGAGAAAGTCTGGAGAATGAATAATGTCTCCGAGGAGAACGCGTAGCTGCTGCTAAAAAAGTAGCCATGTGGTTTGCAGCTGATTGGTGGAAAAAGATCAACATTGCGCTGCAGAAAAAAGGTAACGCCCCCCGCGCAGAGCACGAAAATCACCCATTTTTAACGGCTTAATGTGTACTTTTAAGGTAATGAATGCTGTTATCTGAAGCACAGAGGGGCTCCTTTATAACTTCAACTTTCACATAATGCAAAATAATGCTAAAACCCTGTTTTTCTCTGTTTGGTCCAGGGCGACTTGTGGCGGTTTTAGGTGCAGCGAGTCACATATAAATCCAAGTTTAATTATTTCAATTGAATTACTATAAGATAAATTTCTATTAGGTCCCCCTGTCCATGTCCCCAGAGTGTGCTTGTTAGAAACGATCCTGGACTTTATGCGCCACATTGATCTACTGGTCTAAAGTGGGGCCCTAAACACTCCAGGCTGGTGTGCGGCTCAGGGGCCGGTGGGGGCCGGTGTGCGGCTCAGGGGCCAGTGTGCGACTCAGGGGCCGGTGCTCCTGCATCCAGCATTGCTTTGTTGGCTGACATGGCCCGACAGACTAGTTTGTTTACTCTGGCAAACAGGGCACGCGAGTTGTTAGTGCAGCTTCCAATTATTTCTGATATCTTTCCCTAGTTCGACATAAAACTACTTGTACAACTTCTCTCTGTAAATCTCTTTTTTTAACCTGGAGCTTTGACTTGCACCATTTTCGCTCCGCCCGGCAGCACTCCCTTTTCTGTGCCCTTTTCTCCATGGCTCTCTCTGCTTATTTCTAACCATTTTAATCTTCATAGGGGCAATGGTGTCTAGAACATTCAAAACACTTGATTTAACAGACAAGTTTATCATTTCCATAAACAGTGCTCCTATGCCATCATTTATGTGTCTCCTCCACAACTGCAGGACGTGGTAAATAGAGAGGTCAAAAAAGACAGAAATGATCAGACACAGCAGCATCGACCACATTGACATTTGAAATATGAACCTCTTTGTAATTAGAAGATCCAGAGTGTGCCCTCTGCTGTGGACACACAACAGAATGTGGAATATACTTTCCGGATGCCTTGTATATTTATTGTACTTTGTGCATTAGCAAATTAAGGAGGGCCCCTGGTGACATTCCTATTTCATTCCCACCAAATAGTGTTTGTTCCCACCGTTTAGCCAAAACATTACCACACATTAAAACATTGGTTGTTATGCGCTACAGCATTGGACGTTTGCAATCAGCTAAATGAAGACTGAAGAAATTATTGGCTATTTATGCTGAGATGTAATAGGTTGTATAATTGGCTTGGATTAACTTGACGCTATTCAATCAAACCAAATATGTAGCCTATTAGCCAAAACCTATAATAGTTGTGTGATGAGTTTGTCTCCTGGCACATGTTGGCTACTTCATTTTAACACACGTAATGAACAGACAAGTCCTTCATCTTTAACAACTGCTGAGAGCACATTCAAATGATAGTTCTATGAGGATGTGATTTCGATGTCAACATCAATGCCAACGTTTATTTATAAAGCAGTTACAACTTTAAGACAAGAGTGCAGTACTACATAGGTACAATCAAATATACATGAACAAAATACAGACACAGAGCTGAGAGGAGGACCACAGAGCTGAGAGGACCACAGAGCTTAGAGGAGGACCACAGAGCTGAGAGGAGGGCCACAGAGCTGAGAGGAGGACCACAGAGCTTAGAGGAGGACCACAGAGCTGAGGGGGGACCACAGAGCTGAGAGGAGGACCACAGAGCTGAGAGGAGGACCACGGAGCTGAGAGGAGGACCACAGAGCTGAGAGGACCACAGAGCTTAGAGGAGGACCACAGAGCTGAGAGGAGGACCACAGAGCTGAGAGGAGGACCACAGAGCTGAGAGGACCACAGAGCTTAGAAGAGGACCACAGAGCTGAGGGGGGACCACAGAGCAGAGAGGAGGACCACAGAGCTGAGAGGAGGACCACAGAGCTGAGAGGAGGACCACTGAGCTGAGAGGAGGACCACAGAGCTGAGAGGAGGACCGCTGAGAGGAGGACCACAGAGCTGAGAGGAGGACCGCTGAGAGGAGGACCACAGAGCTGAGAGGAGGACCACAGAGCTGAGAGGAGGACCACAGAGCTGAGAGGAGGACCACAGAGCTGAGAGGACCACAGAGCTTAGAAGAGGACCACAGAGCTGAGAGGGGACCACAGAGCAGAGAGGAGGACCACAGAGCTGAGAGGAGGACCACAGAGCTGAGAGGAGGACCACAGAGCTGAGAGGAGGGCCACAGAGCAGAGAGGAGGACCACATAGCTGAGAGGAGGACCACAGAGCTGAGGGGGGACCACAGAGCTGAGAGGAGGACCACAGAGCTGAGAGGAGGACCACAGAGCTGAGAGGAGGGCCACAGAGCTGAGAGGAGGGCCACAGAGCAGAGAGGAGGGCCACAGAGCAGAGAGGAGGACCACAGAGCTGAGAGGAGGGCTGCACCACAGGCTGACACTGGTAAAACAACAGCATGAACTCAAATGTGCATCTGACTGAAACAACAATTGTCTTTATTCTGTTTAATGCCTTTCAAAAGGACATTGCCTTTCTCGAGCAGTGTGTATGTTGCCATAGTGAAACAAACCCACTGCATGTCAAAGGTTTTTTTGTGGTTACACTGGTCTGTGGTGTATGATTAATTGCACTTTGTCAATACGACGTTTTGGCCACATTTATCTGAATGTTTTGAGAAAGTGTGCAATATGTGCTTTTTGCCGTTGGTGCTATCTCTACAACAACACATGTGGCCCTGTAAACATCAGCTTATTCACAAGGGGTTAAACAATTATAAACCGTGAACATTTTCCCAGTATCGCCCCCCATCCTTCATCCCCCGCACTACTATTTTCTGTTCATGGATATATGAGGTGAACCTTGTACTATTCTCACCAACCCAATGTCCTGATTATAAACAATGAGTCAATGTTACTTAAAGCAATAAAAGGCTAATGAGGTCTCATAAATCTATTTGTTCAGCTCCCTTTTACTCCCAAAGGATTGTATTCACTGGAGAACGCGTGTGAACAGGGGTCACGAAACACACAGTAAATGACCTGACAAATGTTCAAACAGATAACACCGTGTTCACCATATGACGTGTACAGCAAAGACGTAGAGGCTTTGAGTTTGAGAGGCCATTTTTTTCCATGTTAAATATTTTAAAAGAAAATAATCTTTAAGAGCATGGCATATCGACCTAAAAGTTATAAGAACCATTACATAATATTTTAAGTAAAGTGCAATAATGATCTAACTCGGCTACATACATATTCCACTGAACTGACCATGGAAGAAGAGTGTGGAGGACAATTTAGAATTCATGTAATGGGGTCCAGGAGGAGAGTGAGTACACCCAGGGGGAATGGGCAGCAGAAAGTACTAATTTAAGCAATTTAGAAGGCACATTCATTTGAGAACAGCTTTGATGACTGCATAACAACAGTTTTAAAGAGAAGCTGGGTGTCAGAGTGTCTGTGAGGGGCCAAAGAGAGCTGGCTGATGGGAGTCATTCAGTTATTTACAATCTGAGTTCTGACTATTTATCCTGTTTAGGCCCAGCTGGATCTACAGTTTTTTTTCAATGCAAACAGATAATTACTAGTATTCTTTTTTATTTTACAAAAACGATTACAGTTTGAGGGGAGTATCTGAGTTCATAAAATTGTCACAATCACATTAAAACATGAATACCTCCCCCCATATACAGATGACATGCTTTTGTCTGCTATATTAAAAAATTAAGTTTATAATATTTTAAACATTATGGATCCAAACAACTTAACAAAAGAAACAAGGTGGCTGACATAGAGAAAATACTGCATCTTTCACAATCAATATTACTTTTATTCATCCCTAAGGGGAAATTAGTTTTGTTCCAGAAATGCAGCCAACCAGAGGAAGAAAAAACAACAGAATACATTTTTTTTTTTTAATCTGTACTGTTAAGTCAACCGAGTTAAAAAACGTTACATTACTTTTTTCATCTATTTTATTTGTTGTATTGTTTTGTTTGAAATTAAAAGTTTTATTTTGTTTCGCTGACTTTCAGAGCTAAATATTTGTTTTTTGTGCTATTTTGTACATCTTTGGAAAGTATCTAATCGAAGGCCAAATAAAGTTGGATTGCATTAACGCTAGTCATTGATGAATTATCCTACTATGATCAGATCAAAGCTGTAAAATCAGTGTCTGAACTTGTGCCACGCTGAAAATATTTCATAATATCAAAGACATACTTTTACTTGCCTCATTTAACCCAGCCTGTATATACCCTGACTCTCTCTCTCTATACTCAGATACCTGCACCGTGATACATTCTGACTCAGGCAAAACCTACTTACACCTTTCCACATGAATACACACATAGTCACCACTGATGCTGCCTATGAATATCCATCAATATCTTATAATGGGCTGAGGAGGCTTGCCCAGGCTTCTGCACGTGCTCCCACACACATGTATACCTGGCTTTACTCGCCCCATTAACCATGTGGTGAGAAAGGAGAGCCGCGGGTAGCCGAGTGTGATGCGTCCAACAATCGATCAATCAAATATTAGCCACGTAGCATAGCCAACTACTCTGCCGCAGGAGAGTGATGTTGCCTGGTTGTCAAGACGTAATGCATGGGAGCAGTTAAAAAGTCTTATGGGTAATTGCAAGTCATTCATATAATCATATTGGAGCGTTAGATTGAGATTACAGGGATTTACAAAAGGAGTGTCACCGGAATATGGTTTGCACTGACTCGGCTGTGCCTCATACAGTATAGACCAGTCTCAATCCTGAATGTGGACTATCGTATACACACCTCAATTATGTCTAAAAGATTGGAACAAATTCTCCCAAATTGAATACACATCAATCAAACATGCACATTGATGAAACAATGATAAACCCAAGACATTAGGTGAGCTTTGCATATAATGACTCATTTATCACCACTGCAGTGAAAATTGTATACATTTAAGTGTATATTTTGTCATACGCCAGAGGTCTTGTGGTAATTATTAACCTGTTTGCCAGTGTCGAACGGTCAATCAAATCTAAACTACCGTGTGTCACAACTATATATGAATTGTTCTCAAATATATCCAAACAAGCCCGTTTTCCCCACATTTCTGCTGCTGAAGCTTGGCTGAAGTCAGAGGCCCGTTCATGCTCGGCTCTCTAACATGAGCTTTTAGAACCAGAGCGGAAAGCAGCTTCTTTTAGAGCTCTGTACATGCTCTGAGGACCGCACAGCCTGAAACCCATGGATCTATGCTCAAACCACGCTAATTAAACCTATAAACCTGTGTGGGAATGAGGGATGGTTGCTGGTTTTGCCCGAACTGAGCATGTGCAGAGGAGAAGTGAAGCAACAGCAGCAGCAAGTTTCAACAAACTGACTTAAAAACTATCTAGAGAGTTGTTTGAAGCTAAGGCTCTGTTCATGTTTCCAATGAATAGATATTAGTTAGAAATACAAGCAGTCATTTAACAAGAGCGCTAATTTGTGTAATGAATTAGTCGTTGAAGTGAGCTTAATAAAATCAAATTGTCACTGTATTGAGGAATGGGAGTTTAGCTCAGTAGGATAGGCAATCTCTCTCCTCATGGGCGACCTGGGTTCAATGTCGAACTAATTCCCTTCTTTTGCAGTGAGATGGTTCGGCCTGAGCAGCGCGTCCCGGAGACATAAGGGTTAGCACGAGCCGCTCTGGACAAGATCTGCCAAACTCCTGTCTGTGCTTTGCTCCACCTTGGAACAAGTCTATGAGCACGGAGGACAGGACAGCGATCTGGTTAACCACCCCGGACCAGTCCACTGTGCGCTAAATGGTCTCGCTTCGCTCCCCACGTCCCTGACTGGATCCTTGCAACCAGGCGCACACGTGAGGAGGACTGGACCCACCCAGACCCAAACTAATGTGTGAAAGTCTCTTCACACCGCACATGATCAGGCACAGCGCTAGGATGTCACAACTCACACCAACACCCTCTGATGAACTCATCCGGTGTGTTGGCTGCTCAACACTTTCTCTGGAATCATCGCACAGATGTCGGCCCTGCAGAACAGGATCAAACCCCCATGTCAGGACTGAGTACTTTTTAATGGCTGTTGCTGTACCAAAGTGTCTCTCCTCTGGTCCAGGCCACAAGTTGTGTCCAACTGCTCATTGTAAAGTCGATTTATGCTGTAGTTTTATGTTTCCTGCAATAAGTTCATGATGATTACTTGGGATGAGTTTAAACCTTGAAAAGTTGCATCCTTCACAAAAGCCAAGTTATTGCTACATGACAATTATTTAGCTGCATATTTGTTTATGCTCACCCTAATGAAAGGGGCTGTACGTTTTATGCAGTTAAGAATGGTTTTCATGTGCAGTTTTGGTGTTTGTTTGAAGTTTGCGTACATGGTACACAGTTTATTTGCACTTTCTGTGGCTCAGAGTGGAGAGTATTTATTAACAGGATTCATCAAACTTGAAAATAAGATAATGTGTAATTAAATAAGTAAAACCAGTATATTCGTATGATTATTTGTATGATTGTTTAAGCTGATGAGGAGAAAAAGTATCAATAATTTGTAAGCAGAGAGTAAGCCTGCAAGTCCATGAGAGTAGAAGAAGCGAGAGAGTGGATACTAATCTTCCAGTCTATTTCTGGCTCATGCCCATTTGCTCAGTCTTACAACAGATCTTGGTCACATGGAATATGGAGTTTCCTTTTGAGGTTTAAAGAAATATTGATAATATAATATTCAAAATATTGATAACCATCATGAGTTTTTATGCTATTATTCTGAAACATTTTTTGACTACCAAAATAATGCTACTTTTCAAATGTCCACTCTGCAATTCTTACTCTAATTCTCAACTTCAACTTTGTGACAGAGCTGCCCAGTCACTGGGGGCACCGCTCTGCGCACTCCTGTTGGCACCTGTAATCATGGGTTGTTCTAAACGCGCAGATGTTAAACAAACATTCTAAACATGTGAATCTTAAACCACCCGGGAAACGCTTGTATGTCACTAAACATATTTACCTTCCACTTGTCCATTGTCGATCTGTATAGTTCGATTCCTCCAATTCTGAGAGACCCAGGGAGGGATCTATTAAAATATCGGCCCCTGGGTGCACACTTGGTCTCCTCGCTCCTCCCCACGTCCGCATAGGTAGTGTCGCTGTTTGGCCGAACAGAGGCAAATGTATGGAGTGCATTGCACAGTTTCCCGCGGTATAAATGATCAGGTGATCATTTCAGGTGATATTTATTGGTGCCATTTTTGTTATTTACTCTTTGTATGAGCTGTCCATTCATTGAAGGAATAAGTAAGTCAATTACGTAAAGTTTAGATTTTTATGTACATTGTAAATAGCACATGGTTTGCAATTTTTTCTCGGTAAGTTTGGGATAAAAAAACACATTTTTGACTCTGCCATTGTGTTTTTGCAGTGAGCCGGAACAATGTAGCCACTTTGAAATGCATTGCATGCAGGGATTGCACAGCGTGGCAATACGCTATGTTGGTTCAATTTGTTTTTCAATATGCCAATGCTCTGATATCAATTGCTTGCTTTCAACTTTGAATCATATTTCTAATATAGTTTATTTAAAATGTCCTGTTTTTCTATAGTGGGCACATAAGCACAGCAGTACAACATAAAAGGCCCCCACCTTTTAAAATTAGATTTACGACCTGAAAGCTCTGGACTTTTATTTGCCAAAGAATTAAATGACATCGGATAGCATCAGACATATGTGATAAAGTCATAGATCCCGACTTAATGCCACAAAACAGATGTGTCTGCAAGTAAACAAAATGTGGGGGGGAATAAGAAACAGGTGGAGTCAGAATCACCATCCACAGATCTGGGCTGCATACAGATTTTCAAAAATATTATTGCATTTCCGATATTTCCATGTTTCAAAGTAGGATTTTAAAGTCTACTGAACTGAACCTCAGTCAAATATGTTACAATGTCGGCAAATCCCAGAGAGATAGTTGTATTTTGCAAGGAATATTCCGTTTCTATGGAACTCTTTGATATAACATTTCACATATATACACCATTTTGTAATACATATGTTCCTTATGCTTTATTTCCTTTTTTATCTAAATTTTGTAATATTTCTTAAACACAAGATGAAAGAACTCATGATAGTAGGTGCCACAAAATGATGAATGGGCCACGTTTAACTTTATCAGTGTCATCTTTATTTTACAAAGGGCCCAGAGAAAACCATTGGCCCTCAGAGATTCTGAGGGTTGAGCTTAGGGCAAACAACTTTAACTTAGACAACAATCTGTCATTTGATGAGACTTTATGGCTGCCCTACAACATGCCGGAGTGTATGGTGTCGTAAGTATGGGCTTTTATGATAGAGCACACTGGACAGTGCGACTGCTTAGCCTTACAGAGTTGACACATAATAGCATAAGACAACTGGAGAAACTGAAAAGAATGCAATACACTCTTAATATTTGAGGACATACTGTTGAGTATTTGCATGATTCTTCTTTGCTACATGCTGCTTAATATGAATGTATAGAGAAAAACAGTAGATACATAACTATTAGCTCACCATCCAAACTGTCCAGGCTTTCCAAATGCACTGCAAAACAGTTGATTGTACATTTTTGATGAGCTATACATCTAGTCCGCATGTGATGACCATGTTTGGACATATTTTACCCACTTTCTGTTATTTTTGGAATGTGAGGTCACAAAAGTCTCACTTCGACCACTTCTGTTGCAGCAGCATGCTATTCTCTCTTCAGTCCAATACAACAACATGCAACACATTTGTCTGAATATTTCATGACCTACTGAAAACTGCTGCTGCACATTTGGTCCAATATGTTTTGTTTCTGTGTCACTGAGCACATGCTGTGATTCTTTCTGAGTCCGTCTATTAAAAGATACATCAAGTATGAATAATGGATGAACTTTTGTAGGGGCTAAACTCAAAGCCTGTCGAAAGTTTGATTTATAAGCTTATTCATATATATACTATCTATATATCTATATCGACCAAAAATCGCATCACAAATTTACTTTCTGTTTTTGATATCATTGGGGTTTAATGGTAAAATAAATGTCAGTAAATAAATTCTAAAATATATTAGAAAATGCATAATACATCTTTTTTTCTGAATGAAACACATTTCTCACACATTTCTTGCTTACTTGTGTTTTCTCTCCCAAATCTCCCACAGAGTCAGAGTGTGGGCTTTGGCCTCTGCCTGGGAGTGTTTGCGGTGCTTATTGGAGCGTGCTGTCTGTGCTCTCCACACTGGCCCCTGCACAGATCCCATTTAGTTAAGAGCCCATAGATGACCTGTCTCCAGGCTAAACGCAGAGTAGCGGGGAGCCAGGGGAGGAACAAAAAGATGGACAGCAGGACAGAAGAGGAGATAATGCATGTCTTTATGACTTTATACAAGGCTGAATCCACAAAGCGAGTTTAGTTCATGTTAACACCTCAGACGAATGACATCTTGGGAATGATTGCTCATGTTATTTTTCATCTACACCACCTTCTTTTAAAAAATGCTAAAATGTCATGTAACTTGCTGCAAAAGCACACCATAATTTTACAACTGAGAGCACATCACTTCGACGGCAAAACTTCAGATTTAATGCAATACATGCTAAACTTGAGGGTGACATCTAGTAAGTGGGTACATTTCCATCCATAAATATAAAATAAATAGAATAATCAGATAACCTTGTAGGTAAATTAAAAACTCTGAGTGACTCGTATTGTTTTAGGGTAACTGTTGTGTTTGGAAGACAAATTGAAATAAAAAAAAAATCTCTTTCATTATTGTCTTTTCTCTTTGCAATTTTTCTTGTCAATCCTGCACAAGAAAAAGAAATCAGATTACTCACACTCGAGAAATCTAATAATGATGAGATTTTTGTGTGCAAGATCATTGGCAGTTTTTTTTTTTCCCTGATTGGCTTATTTCTAATGTTTATGCTTTCTGAAACATTACGAGAAAAGTGCTGGAGGGAGGTTCGCTATCTGTCTCCATGGAAATGTTACTGCTTTTCTTCATAATGTTCCACCCGTATGACATGGATAGCTATTTAATTTATTTATTTTTAATTTATTTATTGGGACATACAAGAAAAACATCACAAATATACAACACATAAAAAAGGGCTGGAGAGAGTGAGAAGACCATCTGCACCACCTCCACATCAAGACCACCTCCACATAAGATAATCCTTTATTGTCCCACATGGGGAAATTTCATTGATACAGAGGTAGATACAGAAGAAAAGAACAGATAACTTATAGGAAGTTTGAAAAACACTCTCAGTAGAAGATCTCCTATAAACAAAAACTCCCATAGACAAAACCTCCCATTTCCCAACAAGGGATGGAGGGGAAAAATAATAAAGATAAAAAATAAATGCATAAATACCATGGCATGTGATCATGACAGTAATTGCACATGAATATGTGTCACGGCGGCACATGGATTGCACATGAATTTCACAGTAATTGCACATGAATCACGACCAATCAAGACCACCTCCCCTAAAACATGCTGCTAACAAACAGGCATGAACAGGCAAGTCAGTTCCTCACATTAGTATATCACATCAGATTACCGGTACACTCAATATTTGTATGAACCAACATCCGCTTTAATTGTCCTTAAAAGATGGAGATGGATTTAAGAGTAAAGACCAGATGTTTGGCCCCCTGTACTTTCCAGTGCTTTACATCAGCTGTAGTTCAGCACAAGGAAAGATAAAAGTCTCTACAGTGTCTCGTTGAATAAGCTGAAGAATATGTATATTTTAAAAATGTTATAAACTCTGGGAAATGCATTGGACGTGTGCACAGACATGAAAAAAGAAATATAATAAAATGTATGGACAAATTTAATATAATAATACATTTAATAATACATCTTTTGTATTAATTAGATTTAGTTGAGATACATCTTGCACTAATTATCTCAGACCATGTTAAAACACATATGTACATGGATTAAACTATAATATTTCCGTTAATTTAAGTTTGAATCGCTCACTAATACCTTGCATTCTGTTCTAAGTGGGATCACCTCTGGGCCAATCTGGAGCTCCTCTGGTTGCCTTTGCTTTTGTCAGAACGATACAGATTGTGGCCATTCCTCAGTGAGTGAAGCTCTGTGATGGTGATGGGTGTTTTCTGCTGGCACCAGATCGCAAACATATCACCAGCTCCACTGTCACGCCAGGTGTTTATCACGGTTACTCTGCCCAACTGCCGCTGATATATTGCAACAAAGAGTCATAATTCATTAGGTATAAATGCTCAATTAGGATCATATCTAGCAAGCAGAGAAGTCAGGTACATTGTACGCCGAGTGGCAAAATGTATTAGGAAGTTTATTATTGTTTGCACTCTTCTAGCAGGGATCATTAAAGTTTCAAGAATAATTAGACTGTTTGCAGTAAGCACAGTGAACAAGGCCTATATTTACACAGAGAAGTGACAGAGTAATGGTCCAAGGCGAAAACATGTTAATTTATTTGTGTCTATTTAGACTTTGGATTGAAACATCTGTAAAATGCAAATAATGTAAAATATCCTCCTTCTTTTAATTCACCTTAGACACTATACATGACACAGAATATATAAATATACATTTCCATACTAAAATACTTGTTAATGTTGAAGTTTGACTGCCTACACTCTGCAATAATTACCTTAGAGAACAACACCACTCCTTCTTGCACATTTTTTTGTTTCATTTGACATACTTTGTGCTGATTGTTGTAATTATAATGCTTAGAATGTGTCCTATTGGGAGAATTGATCCACAGTTGATTGTCAAGTGTACTCATCTAGTTTGCGCCGTGCTGCTAAAGTCCCAGGTTTCTGTGTTTATAAAGAAGCCAGGTGTTCTGTGACAGAGCCTTCCTGTTCTGCTCCCAGCGTGGCAGACCTAAATCATAACTAGTCGTATTTTTCCGGTTCTTTTTCTTCGTCTAGCTGAACTTGTTTGGCCTACAGTCAGCAGTGATAGATGGGCCGAAAGACTGCGGGCCACTCTGGGCTTGGGCTATACCCTTAAATGTATGGCCATGTGGCTGGAGGGCTGGGAAGAATGCAGAGGACAGAAGACATGAGATAGAATGGCTGGAAATATATGAGGAGACGGGCCAAGACAGGGGTGATGTATGTCCACAGAAGAGGTTGAAAGGAAGGGCTGTGGGGGGCGCCGATGAGCAGAGAGAGGAGCGGCTGTAGGTGAGTGGAGAGGGCGGCTGCTGTAGCCTGTGATCTGTCTCTGTCAGTGCAGGAAAAGATTTTTCTTCATCTAGTGCTACTGCGTATTACAGCTTCCTTCCTACTTTAGAGTGGCTAGAGGATTGTGTTGTAAATAAACCTTTTTACTTTCATTTTTACAAAAAAATCATCATGGGAGAATCTAAACATCATTGAAGAGAAAGAATCATAGCAAACTAAGATATACATATTTAGAGTATTGTAGAAAAAGCTTCAGTTGTAGTCATCTGGACTCAGTTAGAAAAAATAGACGTTTCGACTCTCATCCAAGAGTCGTTGTAAATAAAAGAATTTAGGTCCAGAACTCCGATATTTATACTATTCTGTGGTAAGTCCAGCCCATTGGGAGGAGCCTTCCTGAAGAGGAAAGAGTTGTTTGTTTCAACAGAAACTTACCCTCTTTGTATCTACCGAGCCTATTCAACCCTTTAATGGGCTATTAGAATCCTCTTTGTCTTTGTGAGACCCTGGCTCACTCACCCTGAGTACCTGATTAGCATCTAAATGTCCTGGTACTGGTCCTCTAACTCTCCAGGGGTTCAGAATACCATTGTAGACTACAGGAAGATTGAACCTTAGCGGGCTAAGTGGAACACGCCTGGACGAATGAGGGATTACACGACATATATTTAGAGTATGTAACTTTTAAGACAAAATATAGATTAAACTAAATCATTTTTGTTTCATTTTGGATTGTTTTCTTGCACTAATTATGCATAGAAGCCTGTGTCCTTACTGTGATCACAACTAAACTTGACCTGAAGGAAACTCTTCCATCTTGTTTCTGAGGAAAGTCTTGTTCTTTGTCACAGTATGGCATAAAACATATATATCTGCATGGATAATATAATATTGTTTTAACTTTATATTTCCATGTAATAATACAGGTAACAAAAAGTAACAATTCTGTGCCTTTAACATTGAAAAACGTTTCTTGTCACCAGTCTCCACATTTGTCTTCATCAACAAAACCCTAGTAAAACCAATTAAATGTTGCTTTAATAACCAGGATGTTTTCAATTGATTTTGATGTTGTGTTCTACTAGACTAAACCAGGACTAGATTCTGACTAAACCAGAACTAGAACCTGACTAAACCAGGACTAGAACCTGACTAAACCAGAACTAGAACCTGACTAAACCAGGACTAGAACCTGACTAAACCAGGACAAGAACCTGACTAAACCAGGACTAGAACCTGACTAAACCAGGACTAGATTCTGACTAAACCAGAACTAGAACCAGACTAAACCAGGACTAGAACCTGACTAAACCAGGACTAGATTCTGACTAAACCAGAACTAGAACCAGACTAAACCAGGACTAGAACCTGACTAAACCAGGACTAAAACCTGACTAATCCAGGACTAGATTCTGACTAAACCAGGACTAGAACCAGACTAAACTAGGACTAGAACCTGACTAATCCAGGACTAGATTCTGACTAAACCAGGACTAGAACCTGACTAAACCAGGACTTGAACCTGACTAAACCAGGACTAGAACCTAACTAAACCAGGACTTGAACCTGACTAAACCAGGACTAGAACCTGACTAAACCAGGACTAGAACCTAACTAAACCAGAACTAGAACCAGACTAAAGCTGGACTAGAACCTGACTAAACCAGGACTAGAACCAGACTAAAAAAACAGGACTAGAACCTGATTAAACCAGCACTAGAACCAGACTAAACCAGACTAAATCAGACTAAACTAGGACAAGTTTCGACCCAAACCAAATCAACATTAGGATTAGCTGTTTTACTCTAACCTTGTGAATTTACAGTGACATTAAACCCATGTACATGTAAGTTACACCATGTCTCATTTATAAAGAATACACAAATGTTACATACGAGACTTTCCACTTTAAGTTGGTGATTGATAAAAAAGACAACTTGCTTTGGAAATGTGTGTTCTGGTCCAGAGACTCAGGATGTCAGTGTGTTGGGGCTTTCAGAGATGAGAGAGAAGGAGAGCTGTGCCCGCTGAGACGAGCAGTGAGCAAGTTAGAGGAGGATTGAGAAAGTTTGGGTTTCACGTACACTTCTCGTTACAATTTCACATCAAGTTTTGTAAATGAGACCCTAGATCTACGGGAATCCTGCTCGTATGCTTTATTAGACAGAAAAAGACTGTATGAAATGGGGACGAGAGAAGGGAGGACACTTGAGGCAGTTGAATTGTATTTTTTCAGCAATAAAAAACTATAATTGAATAAATGCTTACTAGAAACACTGTGGAACAAGGAAATCATTAACATCTCCATGGAGACAAGCAGGCTCCACAGGGAAAGATTAAGCAATAACCAAAATAAAGGTTTGCACCAGAGGAAGAGGAGCGAGCAGAGTTCCAGCGCGCACTATCATGATAGTCAGGGAGTCGCTTCGCTGGGTTCATGGACCAGTACTTCTTCTTAATCTGCAGGTTCCACTGAGGACTCTGCAGGACAACCGAACCAACACACACACACACACACACACACATACACACGCACACACACACACACACACACACACACATACATACACACACACACACACACACACACACACGACACAACTCACCCACATTCAGCCGCCCACAAACATTGCATATAAAGTATCTGGGCTTCATGTTCTTTTGAATATTCAGAAGATGTAGGCCATTATTTGGTAACTCCGATTTCAAGTGGATCTACTGCACATCACAACTTCATTTGATACAGAAAAAGAAAACGTTACGGTTCAAAGTTGTGTAATAGGGATGTCAAGATTATTCAAATAATCCATAATCATAATTTTTCAGTGCGAGACGTTGGCAGCAACAATGAGTTCTTTCATCTATACTCCAAAATAGTAAAACTACTACCACCACTACTTTTTTATCTGGCTGTTTATGTGACAACATTGTTTATTTTTCATTTAGAAATGTGTCTAAAGCATTAGAGAAAGTTGTTTGGTCAATAATTGTGAAATTGTGATAGTTCTTCTCACAACAATCGTAACACCAAAATGTGGTATTGTGACAGCCCTAAATTGTAATAAAAATGATATAGTAATACTTTATTGCGTGTGTCCTAACATTATCAAAATAGATTTTCCCCCAGAAAGTATTCATTTAAGCCTGCACAATAAATACTTTACATTTGCCTACCTAATACTGTTATTGTTTGAAGAAGTCCGCTCCTCTACCTGCTCTGTGTACTCAGCTGTAGTTGCAGCAGCAGCAGTGGCAGCAGATGTGAGCTAATCAGGTCAAGAGAACTATTGACTTGTGCCCACGTGTACCTACAATGCAGCTCCATTCTGGTTCTCTGGGTCTGTGCTTCAGCGTAAGTCGATGCCCAGCTGTCTCATGATTCATAACACAGGCACAGGTCAGATATCAGCTCAGAATGTGTTAGATACACTCGGATGGTGGACTGGCAAAGTGTGAAACTAATGAAGCAGTAAAACACTTAGTATGTACACTGTGTTGTAACATAACTAAAGCTGGAGTACCTGGATCTCAAACGGTGACGTCTAACTTACATCATCTACATCTAACTTGTTCCTACCTCTCACAAACACTGCTTATATTCTCGTGAATTAATTGTTTAGCCACTTCAGAGCTGCTTTTTCAGACGGGGAACTGAAGCAGGGTGGACCACAAGCAGTTTTTGTCACTACGTACTGCATTTACAATATAGCAGTACTGCTTTTGTTCATCATGGAGTGAAAACAAAATGTACTATTTAATGAGAAGCAAGTAATGGTAACACATTTTCTCTATAGTTAGCATCTTAACGGTGCAGGTTTTTAAGTTATCACCTTTTTAATGCAGTCATTAATAAATAAATATCTACAAACCTGTCTCGCCCTGGTCCTGGTGGAGCTCTCCATAGTGCTGAAATCCAATTTCCTGTCATTTAGATTGAGAGAAAAATCTGATTGGAATTAATTATTTTTTACACAGTGGTGACAAGTAAAACATATTATGTCTTACATTTGTACTCTAGTTAGAGTTTGCAAATTGGGATTATGTACTTACCTAATAATACTTACCTTGCTTATTTTTAGCAAGAGTTGTACTTCATGTTTTCTTTGGTTTCACCCACTCCTTTACAACACCATTTTGCATTCACTGTACATCACTCTTGACCTGACAAGGACAGCCCACTCATGAAGCTGAAACTGGATTATCTTATTTGCTGTTGGAATCTTTATGAGAACAATTAAAGCCAGAAATGTACGTTTATGGGAAGTGTTACAGATTGTTGTCTTGTAATACACGGTAGATGATTTCCCAAGACAGACCACCTGCACAGAGAGCCCTCCTCTGCCTTAGTTACTGACTTCTGGAGTTACTACATGTGCAATATCTTATAAAATGTCTCAAGTGTTTATAAGAACAGCCTCTTCTCAAGACATGCTTTCACTTCAGAATCTTCTGCTTTGGTGACTCCAGAAAGCAGGTATCTCAATTATGATGTGACCATCTGCTTGATCTTCATAAAGTCTTGACTGTCATGTTTCAAGACTGGTGAAACTCTCCATGGTGCTGAAACACAGGTTGCATCACTATGGCGCTGATAAATGCTTTTTGCATTTATTTATAATAACACTTAAAGACAAAATTATTTTCATCCTAAGGACAAGATTCCCACACATAAACAGACCTACGTAAAGTATTAGATCCAATGCAGAGAGGAAAATTGTGTAACATAAGTGAGATTAAACAGCCACAACACAAAAAGGGCTTCAGGATTCCAGAGCACCATGCATCTTCATCTTAAAGCCCCGAACCACTCTGGAAAACAGTGAGGTGAAGATGCTTAGCAGGAGAAGAGGTGGTATGAAAGTTAGGTTAGGTTAGGTCAAGAGGAGTAAAGGAGGCCATTTTTGTTCAAAAAGAGAACCTTCTTTAAACAGAAATGAAGTTTTAAGGTTCAGTTTACTGATAATATAAAAGAGCTTTTTGAAGCCATGGGGCGGGCACAGCTCGGTCCAGTCAGATGCTAATCAGGTACTCATCTGTGATAAGGGAGCTGCAGTCAGCTAACAGTCAGATTCTAAGGCCCATTGCAGGGCTGTTAGAGTAACAAAGAAGATTGGTTCCAGGTGACAATTAAAACCATGTTTAACTTTTGATAAATAGATAAACAGGTCAGGCTACTATGAGGAGGTTTTGCCTCATGGGTGGGGCTCACACAGCCAAGAGTAGGATAAAAATGGAGTTCCCTGACTAGATCTAGATTGATTTATTGATTTATTTACATACATTATTCCAAAGACTGACTTTCTCTTCATTTTCAAATCAAATCAAATAAATGTATTTTTGTAAGGCCCAAAATCACAACAACAGTTGCCTCTGAGGGCCACAGGGAGAAATGAATCAACAATGTTTGTGGTGGCGATGGAGTCAGACAATGTCTGTGGTGGCGATGAAGTCAGACAAGGTCTGTGGTGGCGATGAAGTCAGACAATGTCTGTGGTGGCGATGAAGTCAGACAATGTCTGTGGTGGCGAGGGACGATGTCCCAGGGTCCTCTGTCCTTAGACTCTCCTTCTCGGCCAGGAAAAACTACAAAAAAAACCTCTTTGGGAAAAAAGCGTAGAAACCTGGAGGAGTTCCAGTGAAGGAGAGATCCGACTCTCACAGACGGACAGACGGACACGAGGGAGACTGGAGCTGGAGCCACTCTTCAGGCAGATGAGGGACCGACTGAGGCGAACTGGACCCACTCTTCAGGCAGATGAGGGACCGTCGGAGGCGAACTGGACCCACTCTTCAGGCAGATGAGGGACCGACTGAGTCGAGCTGGACCCACTCTTCAGGCAGATGAGGGACCGTCGGAGGCGAGCTGGACCCACTCCTCATGCAGATGAGGGACCGTCCACACAGGGCAGGGACCACTTCACCAGGAGAGGGACATCTGGGTCCACAGGTCCTCAGGAGTGAGAGAAAGACAAAGAAGGCGGTGAACAGTTTGCAAGTGGAATTAAAAAATAAGTATTGTTTGATAGCATAAGTAGTCAGAAGAAGAGGATAGTGCTCAAGCTGTCATACTTCCCCCAGCATAGTTACTCCTAGGGCAGCGTAGCTAAAGCTGTGGGTTTATGTTTCTGTTCCTAACTAGTCTGACCATAAGCGATTTCGAAGAGGAACGTTTTAAGCCTGGACTTAAATGAAGAGACTGTGTCAGCATATTTAACATTTTAACGGTTATCTGTTCAGCTAAAGTTGTGACAAAGTGCATTTATATTTCAGAAACATTGTGGGAAAATGTAGATAAAGAAACAATGGTAAGCAAACATGTAAATTCCGAATCATTGAATATATTGAAACTTAAAAATCACCTCACTATTCTCTCACATACAACAATGCACCTGTCTTCCTCGGTATTGTGTGGCAGTGAGAATAATTTCTAGTCCTGACAGCCCGATTACTTTGTCTGTGCCAGGAAGCAGTAGAAGTGAGTGAAATTTCAGTTTGTGCCCCTGCTGTTGTTCTTACATGCAGTGTGCCAGTTCCCTCTGTGAGTCAGCGCTGCTATACACTTCTAAATGGTAGGAATGAATGGAACAGACTGTATGTGTGTATAGAATATCTGGTGAGACGGGTGCAGGAGAAGTGGCATGTATACAATGTAGTTTTACATCACTGTTCCATCCCAGAAAGTGCAGACATTATTGGTGTCTCTTTCCCAAAATAGTGGCTATAAACTTTAACTGTTTATGTGTAAGTATAATATGGGAGTTTTAACTGGTTATTGTGGTATTTATCATCTAGGTCATCATCTCCATCTAGGTAGTTATATTAAAGTATGCCATAACCTTATCTGTTTAAAGCCAATTCATTTTTTATATATTGTGAAATACGTCTGTTGGCATTAAATGTTTAATATTTGAGAATTGTCCGTATATTTAGCTGTAAAATATCTTCTTAACACATTATTCCACCTCAACTATCACCCTGGCTACTTACTTTTGAAAATATTACCATCCAATTATCACACTGTCTGAGAATTTGATAAATGGTATCCAGACGCAATATCTTTCTTCCACAATTTCTATAACTCAAAATAGCACAAAAAAGCATTTTAAAGCTCTGAATGAGTCACTGATCATAAAACATTTGAGTCCATGGTTTCAATAAATAAATAAAAATGTATTATATAATCAACAAAGTCTTAACTTTGTATTAACCTTAGTAGATAAATATTGGATACATCAGGAGCGTAGATCCTTGTAGTATTCTCTGTGATACTGTATTTTTGTTCAGTTCACTATGAATCAGTTTTGTATTGGAAACATGTCTTGATACACAATTGTATTTGCCAATTTAAAGATTACACAGAGATTATCATCAACATGTCTCTTGCTTCAGAATCTGATAATTTAAAATTACACCGCCAGTAACAAAATTCACAAACTAGGAATTTACGGTGACCCATTTTGGCACAAAACAAAACAATGAAAAACAACACCAAGGATAAACTATGATGAAATAAATGGCATGAAAGATTTTTTTTTTTTTTTTAAGTTTTACTAAATATAAGTAAATAAATTATGAAGTGAAGAAATGGTTCTTGTGGAAAGAGGCCCTGTTCGTAGCCTGAGGAGAATGAATCAAAAAGCGTCTGCAATGTTAAAAGGTTTATTTCCATCCAGTGTTGCATTATTTTTCAGCATTTGATCTTGAGAGTGACCACTGCACAAAGCCTTCTCCAGCTCTTCCCAAACACTCTCACAGAGGTTCAGACTTGGTTTAGACTTGGTTTTGGGCAGACTGGGAAAAAGGCGGTGCTTTTGAGTGCCACAGTTGTCAGTCATTGGTTCAAACGCTATCACCATATATGGACTGGCACCCCCTGGCAAAGGCTCCCATTACCACTAAGATTGGGGGCAAATTACAGCTCCACATCCACCTTAAACAATTATAAAAGTATAATGTCATGTCACACAAACCCCTTCTCACCTTTCAGGGGCGGTCTCCTATAAAAGGGGATGGGACCACCCACGGAGGGTGAGAAGGGAATTTTATATTTATATATTAGATGAAAATGATTCAGCAGTTACCTGCCGGAGTGTATGTTCTGTGAATAGAACTGAAGCTGCCTGAAATTCCTCCACCTTTTCTCATCCATATGCAAATACATGCAGCAAAGCCGCCTATATCCAATCACATCAGCTGTGAGGCTCTGTGATGCTGCATCTGCGTGTGCAGCTCAGAGCAAAGAATTATTAAAATCATGAAGAGGTTACGGGTAAAACCCCAATGTGTAGAACATGTGAAAGCAAACCACATTACACAAGCCAGTGCTTTCAAATGTCATGTGATTATTAAACAAAGATCTCCAGCCTCTTTCTAAATTGTGAAAAGTATGTAGGTTTTCAGTAAGTACCCCTGGGGGACCCCTCTGTTCAACCACTACATGCTGCAGTTAGGTCAGCTGACAAGCAGCAAAAATGTGTCCTATCACAATTATGCAGACGACACTCGGACCCGCTGTGGCTCAGAGAAGAGACTTTAAAGCAGCTCAGCTTGTGTACCAGTCTCTCCATGGCCTAGCACCAAAGTACATCTTGGACATGTTAGTGCCATATGAACCATCTCGGACTCTGAGGACCTCAGGGACTGGCCTCCTGCTGTATGACTCATGTCAGCAAAATTGTTAAATTGAATGAATAGAAATTAAGGTTTTGTATGCATGTTTTTCCTGTTGTGTGAAGCACTTTGCATTTTCTACAAATTGTGCTTTACAAATAAACTTGCCCTGCCTTGTCTAAGTAAATGTGTTTATAGCACTGCATCTTACATCTTTATCAATAAAATAGAAAAGCTTTCAACCCATTATTTTCTCCATCTCTTAACAGAAAATCTTGCACAAATAGATGTCCATTCTTGCCATTTATTTTGATAAACCTTTGTGTTCAAGCCTGGTTGTATGAGTAAAACGTATCTTTCGCGTGGTAATGTGGTCAAAGGTGACGAGCTAACGTCAGAGCCTCACCGTAATCACTCACAGACCCTCATAAGTGAAATGTGTGTAAACCAAAGCTCGCGCATTATTAGTTTGAAAGTGCGCGTGCTGACGTCACTACGGGCCTGCATGTGGGGGTAACGGGAGGGGAGGGGGCTCGTGTGAACGCGCCTGACAGTTCTCCTGGCGGAGGGCAGCGAGGGCGCGCATCTGTGTCCTCCGCGAGTGAAGCAACTGCAGGGGAGCCAGATGACCGAGCGTGAGCCGCTGCCTGTGGAGAACTCTGCCGAATGACAAGGCTGAAGCCGCCCGCCATCAGCGCGCACCCCCCCGCCGTCTGAAGGAGAGAGGAGGAGAGGAGAGAGCCGCTGGATGGAGAGGCACGTCCACCTCCTCTGCGCTCCCGCTTCACGTGAGGAACCGTGGACTTGGAGAAGCGACGATCAGTAGGAAAGAACTCGGCTGTGGTGCTGCGGTGCCGCCGTCCGCCCGCACGTCCTCTCCGCGCTGAGGAATACTCTGCTGCCTGTATGCGCCAAACCATGGAGCTTACATGACGTGGATTTATTAACGTTCAAACTGGACATCTTAACCGTATCTCCCGTTGCGTTTGCCTCGTGCGCGTCCGGTGTTTGGGGCTTTGTGGTTTCGTGCCATTATAACGGTCCTCACTCGGCGCGGTTCCTTTGGGTTGTCTTTTCTTCACTTGTTTTTCGGCGCAGAAGTGGGATGTCTCGGAAAGAACATTTGTGGTGGAAGATTCCGCACAGAGGGAAGCCTGATGCTCAGTGAGAGAACCGCCATGGTCTGCCTTTTCACTTGAGATCCAGCATGGATGGGAAACTTAATTTGTGTCCACGGAACCGACCCGGGATTAGCCGTCGCGTCAAATAACTACAGCTGACAGACAGTGACCAGGTAAGTTCTCAGTCACTCGTGTAACCAAAGACTACAGTCACGAGTTCACGAACTAGATCCACGGTTTTTGATTGAGAATAACTCTTGGATGAGAGTTGAAACGTTTTTTTTTTTTTTCTCAAATCAAAGTCCAGATGATACAACTGCATGTGTTCTACAAAGACTACAGTGTTTTTGTTCTGTGCAATGCAATGCAAGTCCCCACTTTATTCCATTGTTGGCGCATGAGCTCATGGCCATGTTTTAAAGGTGTGATTGTGTGTTGGATAAACTTGGTGATGATTGGTGATGCCTTTCTTCTAAATGAGTGGGTTTCAGTGCCGCCGCCAGCAAGGGAACTTTGCGCAGTGGCCAAAGAAACCGGCCGCTCAGACGTTTATTCTCACTTGCATTGATTTAAACCAGTCCTGTGCAACTGTTTCATGCCCAGAACATTCACATTGGAGCGGCGTGAGTGAGGGCTTCACGCAGAAAAGCATTTAGTGTCCCTCACGGCTAAAGCTGGAGCCCTAAATGGCTGCAGGATGTGTCCTATTCTCCCCTGCGCGCCTGCTGCCTCCCCCGCTGCATGCTAAAGAGCCACGATGGGCTTTAGACTCCAGCGAGCGTGCACTTGGGGGGCTCGGGAAGGGGGGTTTGCTGTGTGACTTCCACGCGTCCTGGCATCCCGTCCCCGTGCGTAGCAGAAAGCCCCTTTTGAAAAGCACCCGATTACGCTCTGAGCCGCGATTGATTTGACAGCGTCTGCCGCAGTGTTGACGCTCTGCTCCGAACCGCACTACTTTCGCTCAAATTATTCGGTGTCCTGCGTGGACCGCTCCGCTGACGTTTCTCCCCCCCCGAAGTCCCCCCCGAGCAGGTGGCCCCCCGTGACGACGAGCGAGGACGACAGGCAGGAGCGCAAAAGCAAAGCAGCCTCCGAGCCCTTTTTCCCCCGTGCAGAGCCATCTGTTGAACGCGCTCCGCTCCACGCGCACTTCCGACCAACTCAACAAAACGGTCTTTAATAATGGAGTGGAGCAGACACGGCACAAGCGACCTCCATTATTCTATTCTGCAAGAGGCCATCTGCGGCATGTTCTACTATTTCCGACAATGTTCGTCTTATTCCAGGCACTGTCGAGCCGTCTCCTGTGGGTGAAGCTGCTCCAGTCAGCCAATGGCGCACGCTCTTGCTCTTGGATCCTGTCCAACGCCATCTCCAAATCACACACGATTCCAGTAATGTGCTTATCAATGATTCACACGGATGAAGTTTGCGCCTGTTGCATTGTGGATGCGATAAAACAAAGAAACCAAGGACTAGTGTTGGTGCAGATGTCTTAGTAGTCTCGGCGAGTTCTCCATTTCCACCAATAACCTTAAAAATACCCAAGCATTTACTTGCAGTGGTAATGCAACGTGTCATATCTTACGAAAGGTTCTTTAGGAGGATTTACAATAGATAATGTTCGCCCACACTTCCTCCCAGTAGAAAATGTATTGTCTTGCGGCGTCTTGAGGAGCTCTTCCTCCTGTGCCCTCTCTCTGATGGTGAATAATCACATTCTCTCGTCTTGATTTTAATGCAGTGAATAACCTCATTTGTTTTATTTCTTGGGGCTGCTGTCAGGACTAATGGAGCCGGTAGGGCCATGTCCCCTTTTAGCAGAGATGAGCAACCCACAGATTACAGGCTGCTTTTTATACTGAGCACTAGATAGAGGACATAGAGGTGGACAGAGGCGTTTTTGTCATGGGAATAGTCAAATACTGTTGACGTTTAAATACTATGATTATACTGGATTCATCATCTTTTCAATTTAAACTAGTGTAAAAGTCAATGGATTCAATACGTTTTTATGTCACTGTTAACAGGCAAAACTTTCACACACAAGTAATAATAATAATTGGAAAACTTTGAGGGATTCATGCACTTTTTGAACAATTAAGATATAAAGTGCTTAGAAGTTATTTCGTTATTGACCTAAAAATGAATGGTATATGTCATTCTGCTTTTTTACTTGTTGCTGCTACAAAACTATTTATTCAGGCAATCATACAGTATTGTTGATATGGCTGTGGTCTCCAGCTTGGTCATGTGAATGGGTGACGTCTCTGAAGATTTGTGCTGCTCAAATCTGCCTTGCAAATGAGCGTTGTAGTTATTTTTTTTACTTGGTTTCGGAAACAGTGCTGGCATGAGTGAATGTCTTTCTTAATCTGTGTAAAATGGAGACGCTCCAATAGCTGAGGCTCCTATGGGCAGCAGCCAAACTGGCCAACACAGTGTCTGGAGATGTGCACGGATCTGCCTAAGTCCCTCCAGATGAGCCTCCAATTGAAACGTATGAGCTTCGGGCTCATTGGTCTAAAGCTCATTATGGCAGCTTTCTTCTCTCACACAATTAATCTGTAGCATACATCGAAAATCTGTGTATCAGCAAAGAACTTAAATAAAGTAATATGGGTTGCCATTACATCTGGATTTCAGGTTTAAAGTAACACATGTAACTTTTCTGGAGGCATTAGCACCTCGGGTCCATGATGAGATGTTATTGTGCTGTTAGCATGCACATTTTTGCTAAGCGCTCAATCTGGGTTCAGAGGGTTGTGAAAAGCGCTTATAAACACATCTTGTAAATACAGTGCAGCAGGAAAATGTCCTTGTTTTGTTAATCTAAAATGGATTAAAATAATTACTTGCCTCAAAATTTAACAAACAATTCCACATAATGACAGCATGAAAGAAGGTTGTTTGAATTCTTTACAAATGTATAAAGAAGAAAAGAATACGAAAAAGCATGCGTAGATATGTATTCACAGCCTTTGCCTACAACGTTTTTGTAACACCAAAGGTTCAGCCTCTAGTCTTTTTGAGTATAATGCTGCAGGCTTGACTCACCTACTTAGGGGTAATTTCTCCTCCCTTCTTCTTTGCAGAATCTCCCAACCCCAGTAAAATTGATTGGTGATTGGCGGTTCACAATAATTTAGTACTTCAAGCTGCTGTTATGGAGTATTGTTCGTAGAATTTTGAGGCAAATAATGAATTCAATTCTTTTTGGAATAAGGCTGTTACTTAACAAAATATGGAAAAAGTGAAGCACTGGGAATACATAACAGATGCACTGAAGTTAGGATGCTCAGTGCTTTTAGACAGCACTTTTAGGATATGCAACCTTTATCTTTTCAACCCGCTTCACGACGATCTAAAATAGCCGATACTGAGCATTGAAATATCTGCAACGTAATGAAATGGACAATAGGTCAAACTTCCTGAAAGCTCTAAACTGGTGATAATGGATCTGCATGTTGTCATGTTGTCTGTATGTTAATGATGTGTGTTTTATTACAATGCGACACATATTCATGGAGAAATTAGCTTATGAAATTGTCCCGGGACGAGACTGCGGTCCACCTTTCATAACCCTAACCTGTGGGACAATCTGCGCATCACGCACATCGGTCTGCCATACTGTGCACTCGCACAGACCTTTCAATCCAACAAGGAAGCACGGAAAACACACTGTCCTCCGGTGCCACGGTGCATAAAGTTCTTTGTTGTCAAGCCAACTTCCACTTGTTAACAAGCAGAACTCCACTCGGAACACTCGGTCCTCACGCATGTTACATTCACACCAAATCAGCAATGAAGGTGTTATTTACTGTGTCTGCAGCATCACACGTTTGTGCTTTGACAGAGCAGTGCTTCAGATGAACATCTCCAGCACGCCGTGACCAGCGGTGAAGCAGCAGCAAAGTAACGCAGAGTTGGTGCGAGAACAATATTTTGAATTATGGGAAACTGGACCGAGGGCCAGACCAAATTGCTTGGGGGTCCGGACTTGGCCCGCGGGCCACCTTTTGGAGACCCCTGATGTGGACACACTGGCCAGTACTGCAAACATCCGCTGGCCTCACTTCTCTTCACAGATTCTTTCCAATACAGACATATCGTGCCATGAGCCACAGCGGTCTCCAATATAATGGTGTATACTGTCGCATCGCTGAGAGGGTAGACATGAAAAAAAAAAACTACTTTTGGACTCAGCGGTTGGGCTGTGGTTGTCTGGCTTCATTGGGTTTGGATTTCCTATTTGTGTCTCTATCGTGTGCATTCAGTGTGTGTGCAGAAACAAAGTCATTTGTGGCCAACGCACAGCGGGAAGGTTAAATGGGAGAGAGAAATGAGATGTGGTGTAATGATGGTCTTATCAGCGAAGGATCATCCGTGCAGCAGCTGGAAGTGACACACAAAGGCCGCGATCTATGAAAGTATCTAGATCTGTGGCACTTTAATAAGGCCCTGAAATGTGATACTAATAATATGGTGTATGTCCACCTACATGCCAGGGTGTAAGGCTGCCAATGGTAAAATCTTCATCCCCCACATGCACATAACACCTGCCTCTCACCTGTCTCAAACTGAGCTTGTATTCTCACACTGATTAGACAATGTGCCAGGGACAGAATTATAGGATAAATGCAGCTATTAGAGTTGTCTAAAATATACCCAGATACTAATTGATTATAAAAATAGTATAAAAACAACATATCTATTTCCGCAGGTTTTGGTAGGACTGCTTGATTAGATTACATTATTGAGACAATTCAACTACTGGTAATCTGAATTTAAACCACATGAGAATATCCAAGAAACTACAATTTTGGTCTTGAAATTACTATAATGTATTGTTTCTTATGATCATTGTGGTACTGTATTAAAATCATTGATACAAAGTGTTTTTCTTTCAAGTATTTAATTTCAATATTATGCTATGCAATATTCAGTTGTTATAATCTGGACAGTGTTATAGAAAACAAAAAGACTTTGAATGACTCTTTAACCTTTTTAGCACTAAAATAACTTGGATGATTTTTTTTCCAAATATGTTAAAGGTTGTTGTGTATCTTATGACTTTCAGTTGCTGTTTTTAGGCCTGTATCTTTGCCCTACTCTGTTCATCTATAAAATAGCAATGCTTTATTCCTCATCTTTTTGCAAACCTCCCTTAACAATAACAAATCAATAATGTAATAATATTCTATATCTGTTCATTGATTTCTGTAATCTTGACTGTTAGGCAAGCGGACCATATCTGACAATGAAGTGCATACTGATTGTATTAGTGACAGAACTTTCTCTGAGATAAATAGTGTTGATTCGACACTCGTCTACATTCCCTCTCTTTGTCACCAGAGGTGTCATCTTTTCTGAATGGTTGTCCAATAGTACATGTCCTGCCTAATGTATTATTTATGTCAACATAACATAACAAGAGGAAATTGGAGTGACAGATAACATGCTGATGGTGGCAGAGAGTGCACATATACATCTTGTTTGGATTGTGCATATGTAGAAGTGGCTTGATGACAGCTTGGGTTTGTTTGGCTCAACCCTTGTTTCCTTCACAGACAAGCTCATATATGGGCATGCACTTCCTGTCTGTTCGTCTGAGAATTTACTACTACCTTTTTATATAACCAACCACTATTGTTTTGGTTCTAATTCAGCATTTGAAATGCTTTGGTGCAAACATTGCTTGTCGGACAATTTATACATCTATATATGGTTACTCGTCCATTATAGTATTATAGTGAGGGACAGAGGTGTGCTATAGGGGTCATAAAACGAGGCGAGATAATACATCAACAGTGACACACAATGCTGTCTGGGACCAACTTCCAACCTGCTTTTAAAAATAAGTATATAATATATATATATATATATATATATATATATATATATATATATATATATATATATATATATATATATATTTGTTTTTTTAGTTTAGCCAATGCTGTTTTTAAAATACATTTAATCATTATTTCCAGTATGTATTGTGCTTTTGAATTGCAGGAGACTGAGCAGCTAATGTTCATCCATCCAAACGAGCATGACTTTAACTTGGATATTGTCAGTGATTACATTTGCGAAAAATACATGGAAAATGTTATTTTTAAAAGTGCACTAGGGCAAGGCGATATGACAAAAAAACTGCATCCTTATTTTTTCCCCTTATTGGTCGATCGTCTTATTAATTATGTAGGAATTTTCATAAAAAAATAAATGCAAAAATACATAATTATAACGATTAGAAATTAACCGCAAAAAAGAGAGAATGAAATAAAACGTGAGATGCGTTCAGCTGGCGGGACGAACCGTTGAGCCTTCACTGTGGTGTGCGCAAAGCCAAAGGGGTTCAACTTCTTATAAATGTTTAAGTCATGTTTTTCATAAATGCAACAGCAATCATCAGTGGTTACCTGTCCCCCTGTAATGTTCCACTGTAGGGCATTAAACTTATCCGTCTTGCATTTATCAAATGACTGTATAAGTGATCTAATTGGCAAAACAAACACTCTGTGGATAAGTCCAGGCACGCTAAATAACATCTCCATGGAGACTGGCAGGTGGCAAGCCCTCCAGAAAAGTTACACACTGCACCTTTAAACCAGATGGATATGCAGTTATTTGACAGTTGAATGTAAAATATTGAGCGGCTCAATGGAATCCCGATTAAATCTACCTTTTCTTTTCTACACACAACTTCTTCCTTCATATTCCCTCATGTGTTTTGCTTGCTGCGTTTGGACTGACAGATGTCTCTTGTCACATGCACTTGGCACGGCCCCGGTGACTCTGTCAATATTTGCTATAAAGGCCATTTTGGTTCAGGGGCGACAGATGACTGAACATTGCTATGGCTAGGATGAATATTATTTACATGAAAGGAAAAACAAAGTTTTAGCCCTGTAGACTTGCTTTAGCACTATTAATTAAGCCTTTTTGGCAAAGAACAGAAGCAGAGGTTTCTTTGGGAAGTCGGCAGTTTAAGAGTGCTGGAGAATGTTGTAGGAAAAAGAAAAGGAAATAATTGCGTGTAATTGAAAAGATAATTCACATCTCTGATTAATATTGATCACATGAGGGATGTGAAATTGCCACAGAATGAACATAGAGAAAAGCACATTTAATCAGCACGTTTAATCAGTTCATTGTTAATAGATCCAGATCAACAACACAGCTTGACGTGGTTTCAGTTTTCACACTTCATAATTCTCATTGTAAATTAGTGCACGCACTGTTTCTTTCACACGGGCTGTTTACAAGCCATTTGCTTCAACCTGTTACTTAGCACTAATATTAGAACGACTACGCTACTTCTATGTCGACACTCTGGTGTCCCCGACTTTATTTTTTAAATTGAATTTTCTGTTTTCAACCAGATAATCTTGTAAAAGCCGCACTTTGTGACACAAATGAGCCCACTGCACGCGGTCTGCATCTAATAAGATAAGGCAAGGCAAGTTTATTTGTAGAGCACATTTCAAAGTGCTTCACACAGCAGGAAAAATGCATTCAAATCACAAAGAAATTACAGAAATACAATAAAACTAAATAAAAAATTATCAATCCAACTGATTGTCTAAACTAATAAAATCACAAACAAAAGAGAAGAGTGCAAAGAAAAAATCCTTTCAGTCATACAAAACTGTTTTTAGCTTAGATTTGAACATTGTCAGACTAGATCCTGTCTCACATCTTCAGGAAAACTGTTCCAGATTTTAGCTGCATAAAACTGAAACGCAGATTCCCCGTGTTTAGTCCTGACTCTGGGCACCAGCAGGAGGCCGGTCCATATTTAGTCCTGACTCTGGCACCAGCAGGAGGCCGGTCCATATTTAGTCCTGACTCTGGCACCAGCAGGAGGCCGGTCCATGTTTAGTCCTGACTCTGGGCACCAGCAGGAGTCCGGTCCATGTTTAGTCCTGACTCTGGGCACCAGCAGGAGGCCGGTCCATATTTAGTCCTGACTCTGGCACCAGCAGGAGGCCGGTCCATGTTTAGTCCTGACTCTGGGCACCAGCAGGAGGCCGGTCCATGTTTAGTCCTGACTCTGGCACCAGCAGGAGGCCGGTCCATGTTTAGTCCTGACTCTGGCACCAGCAGGAGGCCGGTCCATGTTTAGTCCTGACTCTGAGCACCAGCAGGAGGCCGGTCCATGTTTAGTCCAGACTCTGGCACCAGCAGGAGGCCGGTCCATGTTTAGTCCTGACTCTAGCACCAGCAGGATGCCGGTCCATGTTTAGTCCTGACTCTGGCACCAGCAGGAGGCCGGTCCATGTTTAGTCCTGACTCTGGCACCAGCAGGAGGCCGGTCCATGTTTAGTCCTGACTCTAGCACCAGCAGGAGGCCGGTCCATGTTTAGTCCTGACTCTGGGCACCAGCAGGAGGCCGGTCCATGTTTAGTCCTGACTCTGGGCACCAGCAGGAGGCCGGTCCATGTTTAGTCCTGACTCTGGCACCAGCAGGAGGCCGGTCCATGTTTAGTCCTGACTCTAGCACCTGCAGGAGGCCGGTCCATTTTTAGTCCTGACTCTAGCACCTGCAGGAGGCCGGTCCATTTTTAGTCCTGACTCTAGCACCTGCAGGAGGCCGGTCCATTTTTAGTCCTGACTCTGGGCACCTGCAGGAGGCCGGTCCATGTTTAGTCCTGACTCTGGGCACCTGCAGGAGGCCGGTCCATGTTTAGTCCTGACTCTGGGCACCTGCAGGAGGCCGGTCCATGTTTAGTCCTGACTCTGGCACCAGCAGGAGGCCGGTCCATGTTTAGTCCTGACTCTGGGCACCAGCAGGAGGCCGGTCCCTGAGGTCCTCAGAGTCCGAGATGGTTCATATGGCACTATCATATCCAAGATGTACTTTGGTGCTAGGATAAATATGTTTTTTTTTATGTCAAGTGAACCAGGAAGAAGAAGTTGGAAGCAGCCCTTCTATTGACTCTGCTTAGTTTGTCTACCCCAGTTTCACTTCAAAACTTTTTTTAAAAGCTGTGCACACACCCGAAAATGAATACATGTGAATATTAACTATGTGCTAAAGGCTTTGAACACAGATTTAAGAACCTACATCTGATTTTACTGAGTGAAAATCAAGTACTCGAGTATTAACCCTATATTTAAAGTATCAACTATTTTGTCTTCAAATACTAATACCTAAAAATTCTACTAGAACAATATTTTTCTTACTCATATTACTACCCCTGAATTGTAAATTTGTCATCATCTGCTCGGCTTCCCCCACCTAAAGCATCAGCATGTACGTTTCTGAAGGTGACTGACATGTCACCAGCATGATTCCTTGGAAATAGATACATTAAAACCCAACTTCTGAATGTTTTTCATGGAGATGGATACATTTTATCTGTGGAATATTATAGCCAAAGGAACAACATTTCCATGGAAACAAGCAGGAGGAGGACCCCTGGGCCAAGTACCAGTCAGATTTGAGAAGGTGAAGTGTGTTTCAGTGCAAAGAAATGTCAACATGCTTTTATTTCTATCTATTTTTTTGGGCTATAAAGTTACATACTGGGGCTTTAAGATAAGATAAGGTAAGATAAGATAAGCCTTTATTTGTCCCACAATGGGGAAATGTATGTGTTGCAACACAAAGTAAACAATAAAAAACAGATAACTTTAAAAAAAAACACTCTTATATAAAAACTTTAGTCAAAGTGATATGGTTCAGAGTATATGTTTATTCAAAACCTGCTTGATTATTTGGTCACTTTTCATCTATGCTTGTGTTTGTAGCGCTAATATTTTCTGTAATGTTTTTCATTGCGCTCTTTGGGACTCGACATTCTGTATTGATTCAAAGCATCAAAAGGTGCTATTTTATTGTACAGTACAGGAGGGCCCCCGAGGATAGCATTAGCTTAAGTTTTTGGATTTTGGATTTTGTGATTGCTTTTTTTTCCCTTTGAATTCAGCAGTGCAGTAAGTCTTACCCCAGCCATCATACCACTGTGTCTAATACTAACCATTTATAGCGCTCCCAAAAGCAGATGGCACATTCACACCGCTTGACTTCTCTTCAACTGAGAGCCTCGTCTGACATCCGTCCAAGTCTGTCACACTTTTCCTCACAAGGGGAGCTGCTTTGTGGACAGGCCAACAAGTGGAAAGCTGGGCATGACAGAAAGCCAAAAGCAAAAAAGTGGGTTAGAGTCGTGTATTTGGTTTGATCTGATGTAGTCTGATGTGTGCATGTTTGTCCACTGTTCCGCGTGCAGACGTAAATATGCAGCCGAGCCAGTCCAGTCTATTTTCTTTGCTTGAATGGAAGTGAATTTTGCTTTGAATAACCTTTATAGGGCTGGGCATTTGGGAGACATCAATTATAGAATGTGCAGAGGTAAAAATCTGTGTGGACACCCTTGATCTACTGGACTTGTGCTACTAGATGCAACTAGTGTAGTAGTAGGGCTGGGCAATTGATCGAAGGAAAGGGTTTTTTGAATTGAGAGGTCCACAGTCGATCCTGTAAAAACAAGTGGTTTTGGAGGAAAACGTTTGAATATTGTTTGTGTTAAATGGCACAGATTAAAAGTCTGTATCGTTTATGTTCATGAAATCCTTTTTTGTCCTTCTTTCCTGTTTTTGGAAAGACCAAATCCGGTCAAATCGAAAATTTTGATGGATTTATTTTTCTTCCATATCACCAAGCTCTAGATTGTAATTGACTTAAGAAATGCTTGGTCTACTAAAGATGTGTTCTACGTTTCAATTAGTTGACTAAAAGAGGCGTGGGGCGCGGGCAAAAGCTCTCAATTCTATTTGAAATCTATTTGAAATCTATTTGATATGATCGTTTTGACCATGTATTGGACCGACCATGTATTGGACCTTATGTGCACCGACAAGGCCACAAGATCATGCAAATACACATATTTATACAGAAAACTACTCGTAATCAGTGTAAACGGCACATTAAACTCACAACTTAAACCCAAATCTCAAGATTATTCACTCCAGACCTTTTTCTTTATGCTATCGAATATAAATGCTTCAATATTCCCCTAAATATTGACTAATACAAATTTTGGTTGACCAAGACGCCATTGAGCAAAAAGTCTATTGTCTGCTATTCTCTCTTTTATATCATTTTATTTACGCTCTCCGTTGCTGGTATTGAAATTTATACGGAAATGAGGCATATCTCCTTTACTCTTTTCTTTGGAATTTGGACCATTTGCTTATAAAGAATATATACTTTTTACTTTGGAGTACCTTGTGTGTTTTCTTTGTAAAACAATGTGGGAATCAACTGCAAGGCTTATAATATTATGTTAACTTTTTTATTCAAGATTACAATTCTGTTGGAAGCCTAACTTTGCACCAACCACAAAACAATTAATGAATGATGAAAAGAATGCCCAATGCAATTTTCAACAAGTCAGGAAATTCATTAAAATCATCGGAAAGTAATCATGTGGAAAGTTTAATCTTTGTCAGACAAATTAAAAAATGAACCAAAAAAGTTAAATTATTTGTTCAGTAGACACAAAAATCATGTTCAGAGTAATGTGGTAAGCGACTGTGGTGTGTGCATGAAGTCATTGTTTTACAGAGGAGCTTAACAGTGATTTGAATCTAAATTTACAATGAGCTCCGAGCTGCTTCTACGTAAGGGATTTGAGTGTAATTCACACCAACACTCAAATCGATAAATGCCAAAATTTCCATGTAAAGTGGAGAACACCCAGTCATTGCTTATAAGCACATTTGAGAGTCAGAACATTTCCAACCGTTGGAATAGTCCAAATTCTTCATTTCAAGACGGCAGAGTTTTCTGTTCAAGTAAGTCCAGTCTGCTGAGACCGTGTGGAATACATGCATGAGTGTGTGAGTGTGTGTGTGAGTGTGTGTGTGTGTGTGTGTGTTTGTGTGTGTGTGTTGCTTTGGTAACACTTATCCATTCATGTATTCCTATCAGACTTTATTAGGTCGTTTAAAGTCATTTGCTGATTGGTATTTCTTTACATGCCGTAATGAGCTAAGACACATTATGGGCTGCATGACAGTTTTGATCATCGTTTGAGATGTATATACTGTGATGTATATACAGAGATGTGTATACAGAGATGTGTATACAGAGAGTTATATACAGAGAGTTATATACAGAGATGTGTATACAGAGATGTGTATACAGAGAGTTATATACAGAGAGTTATATACAGAGATGTGTATACAGAGATGTGTATACAGAGATGTGTATACAGAGAGTTATATACAGAGATGTGTATACAGATATGTGTATACAGAGAGTTATATACAGAGAGTTATATACAGAGAGTTATATACAGAGAGTTATATACAGAGATGTGTATACAGAGATGTGTATACAGAGAGTTATATACAGAGATGTGTATACAGAGATGTGTATACAGAGAGTTATATACAGAGAGTTATATACAGAGAGTTATATACAGAGAGTTATATACAGAGATGTGTATACAGAGATGTGCATACAGAGAGTTATATACAGAGATGTGTATACAGAGATGTGTATACAGAGATGTATATACAGAGAGTTATATACAGAGATGTGTATACAGAGATGTGTATACAGAGAGTTATATACAGAGAGTTATATACAGAGATGTGTATACAGAGATGTGTATACAGAGAGTTATATACAGAGAGTTATATACAGAGATGTGTATACAGAGATGTGTATACAGAGAGTTATATACAGAGAGTTATATACAGAGATGTGTATACAGAGATGTGTATACAGAGAGTTATATACAGAGAGTTATATACAGAGATGTGTATACAGAGATGTGTATACAGAGAGTTATATACAGAGAGTTATATACAGAGATGTGTATACAGAGATATGTATACAGAGATGTGTATACAGAGATGTGTATACAGAGATGTATATACAGAGAGTTATATACAGAGATGTGTATACAGAGATGTGTATACAGAGAGTTATATACAGAGAGTTATATACAGAGATGTGTATACAGAGATGTGTATACAGAGAGTTATATACAGAGAGTTATATACAGAGATGTGTATACAGAGATATATATACAGAGAGTTATATACAGAGATGTGTATACAGAGATGTGTATACTGTGATATGTATACTGAGAGTTATATACAGAGATGTGTATACAGAGAGTTGTGTATACAGAGATGTGTATACAGAGATGTGTATACTGTGATGTGTATACTGAGAGTTATATACAGAGATGTGTATACAGAGATGTGTATACAGAGATGTGTATACAGAGAGTTATATACAGAGAGTTATATACAGAGATGTGTATACAGAGATGTGTATACAGAGATGTGTATACAGAGAGTTATATACAGAGAGTTATATACAGAGATGTGTATACAGAGATGTATATACAGAGAGTTATATACAGAGATGTGTATACAGAGATGTGTATACTGTGATATGTATACTGAGAGTTATATACAGAGATGTGTATACAGAGATGTGTATACAGAGATGTGTATACAGAGATGTGTATACTGTGATGTGTATACTGAGAGTTATATACAGAGATGTGTATACAGAGATGTGTATACAGAGAGTTATAATCAGTTGACATATTACTATCCATAAAGTATGACAGTATAGACCCTTCCAGTAGTTCCTTAAATCTTTCTTATAGTGTGTTTATTATTTGTCCAGATGATTTTTTTTAAATTTTTTATAATGATTTGTCATTGACGAGTTAATTTTGCCAGAGGTCATCCCTTGTAAAAGAGGTCTCAATCTCAATGGGTTCTTACCTGGTTAAATATAGGTTAATAAATCAATAAAATAAGCCATTCCAGACACAATGCATTTTCAATGGTAGAGTTAGCATTAGCCTCTAAACATCACAAACTATGTTGTGATGTTTAACCTTAAATGTGAACGGCCACATGATAAGTACTTCTTAAATCTCACATTTGCTGGTCAATAACACAAATATAGCAGGGCACAACAGTTTGACAATGACATGTACGTGCTGCTTCACCAAGTGCCAAAGTGGAATTCAGAAGGTGAAGTCGGAAGTTAGACATTGATAGTTAGTGAATTGAAAGAACATATAGACAAATCGTTGTTGTTTTTATATTTTGCTGCCTTATTAAGATAAATGGAAGAGAGTGTTTACTTAAATAACAGGTTTTGTGTGCAGCTGTTCCAAACACATCACTCCTGGAAATGTCTACAGACGATAACATATTTGAATGCACAATACGCAGAGCTCAACTTTCTCAGATTCATATTTTTAAACTGCACTAACACTTCACAGATTGTACTTTTGAAGCACTGGAGGAAAATGTACAATAAAAAGCCTCAATCCACATAAACATGGACAATGGTGCATCATAAGGACCAGCAAGACATTCACACCATTTCAACATTAAATCGGCTATTATTATATTACACAATTAATTCCATTGCATCATTAAAAAAGTACATACAAATTAATGTCTTAAGAACAGAAAACTACAGCGTCCAATCAGATCTGGTGTAGTTTTGGTTATTACATGTTCACAAATGTAGTCATCTCTTTTAAATCCTTGACTTTCTATCTTACTCTTAACATGTTATTTCATCAAGACGTTTCTCTACCTTCGGCCGTCTGTTCTTTGTCATGCATAGTCAAAAGAGGGACGTCATTCTGTCTTTATTCGACGCCACAAGGACATTTCTTATGCCCTTCAATCCTCTGTCACACTCCGTTTATTTTGAATACCAGTGATAAAGTATTGTTCATTGTTACCCACGTTGTCTTGTCACTGCACTTGGAGCTTGCCACCCCCGACATCTCTGAACCTGAACTATTTATTTGCATTAAAAAGGCATTAAAGTGGGTCATCTTCTCAGCAGAATTGTAAGAAGTACAAAGAAACAGAAATGCATGAAAGATGTGCAGTATTTCGGAGGGAATGAAAAGTGTGTGGTTTCTTTTGGAGATCCTGGGATTATGACGGCAAACAGGAACAGAATTTAATCGGCTGCTTGTGACAATTATAGTTAGGTGGAAAGGTCTCCATGCCGACCAAATGTGAATAGACTTTACTTTTTGCACTTTAAAAAGAAATACGAACATTTTGTTTTTACATTTACATATGTACAGCTCTGCGTGGAGAAGAATTCATAAGAAACTCCTGTACATTTGACTTAATGCCACACTGTTTCTACTTATGCAGTTCCGATGTACTTTCACGTACTTTCACGACTATAGGCCTGTCGCAATTACAGATTTTAAAGTGCAATATATTTCTACATGAAAATGCACCAAAAAACGAGAATATTCAAACTATACACTGGGCTACTTGACACAATAAACCAAAAGCGGCAATGTTTAAGAACATGAGTTGTAATAAATCAATAGTAGAATGAAACATTTTAGTACTTACCTTTTATATATATATATGATTGGTCATTGAAGATACAGATCTTGTTGCTTTGCAAAAAATATGTTCCTGCAAATGACACGAAAATGCACACACAATAAAACAGCTGTTATTTACTGAACTGTAAGTCAATATAGAAATGATTGTGACAAGCCTTTTCAGAACTGGGTCATAATAACAGCTACTACTTAAGGCGGCAATATAGAAATTTAGATAATAATATTGTGAGTATGTTTGTTTGAAGCTATGCAAAGTATGAATATCGAGTGTATTGATAATTGTAAGAGAAATGCTACAAAAGAAAAAAGAATGTTTTTTTAATAATGATATATGGTAATATTTCTGCACTTTTCAGATTATTTTTGCAGGCTTGACCTTAACTAAAACATCCGAAGACATGTTTTAGCACTGTTGGATTTACATACGCCTGCTGGATACCAAAATAAAACAACAACACAAAAAAACATTGATATATTCATATTCATTCTTAGCTACTACCAATGCTAACCCTACTGCTACCTACAAACTCTTAACTAAAATGTACATTTAACATATTTAACATTTTCTTTTCTACTCTGCCTGTCCCTATCTATCTTGTAAATGGATCTAAAACCGAGCTACCACAAATATGCCAATCACTGCACGCCAAGATTTACCGCGACCCCATAGCCCAAAGTTAACTAGATCCTGCAACAAATTCAACATGGCACCATTATGGAGTTTGGTTGTTCTTGCTGCCTGCCATTTAAAATGTATCAACCCAGGGAACAGAGAATGAGTGTACGAGCAGGGAAAACTACCAGCTCTGCAAAACAAATCAGGTTTAGGCTTGCAGCTTTATGTTCCTCAAAGTGAGTTACTGCACTTAATAACGTGACTCGGGACTGCGCGCTGTGGAGAGATGCAGGTCTTGGACTCCAACCATTGCCCCCTCCCCTCCTGGACGCACTGTGTAATTTACTAAGCCACATAAAACACAGGGGCCTGCTGCTGTGTCATCATGTGTCCTTTCTGTTACCTCCACTGAGCGGGAATGGAGAGATGGAATGCTGGCAGTGTTCGGCAATGTAATTAAAATATGGAGTATGAGGCCACGGTGAGCCTAATGAAGTATATCTACGCTGAGCCACACGCTGGGAAATTGTCATTAATGTTGTGTTTTCAAAGCCAAATGTTCAGAGGGAAATGTTCATATGGCGGTACGCTTGAAACGTGTAACTTTATGTTCAGGGATGAAAGATGTGCTCAAAATCAGAAGGCAGGGAAAAGTGCTCTTGGTTTTGCTGTTTTATTATTTAGATTTTATGTCAAATGAACTGCCAGAACTATATCGTCGTTTAGCCAAGCTTCAGATCAGCACAATGTTGGACAAAATAGCATTTCTCACCTGTGCCAGTCAAACACGGCCAGGCTGTATGACTCCGGGTCCCAGGCGGATGGAATAAAACTTCTCCTGTGTTAGAACTCCAGCTTCATACCTCTTCTTTCAACAGTATTCATTCCACTCACTCGTGATCAAGTCATTGCTTTGGATTAATGTTAATAAATCTCACAGTACAATGTTATCTCTATTCATTTAATGGTAAAATCATTATTTAGTTTTTTTGCCTTTTAGTGCCTTGACAAAGACTTTAATGCATATCATTACTGTCATATTCCAAATAATTAAGATGCAAAAGTGTTTAAAACTTTATGTATCTCTGCTGTCTGCACTGAAATGGAAAATAAGCTTATAATTTAATATATAGTGATAGCTCACCATCTAACAATATTTTGATTGTTCTTAGATCCCTAATTATAAACGTGAAAGGTATTTGAAAGAAAGAAAAAAAATCAAATGTAAAAAATATCGGTCCCATTTTGATAAACCACAATCACATGATGAAATACCTGATCTCCTTTGATAGTCTTGTGTTCCACTTTCATAAGAATACGCTTTGTTCCCTTCACATTTTAGAAGCAAAAGTCTCTTAACTTTCTGGAGTACTGGTAATATCAAATAAGATAAGTGCACACAGATAATAAACTCTGGTTTCAAATGTCAATTATTATGCTATAAATACTTTGTTATATTCAGGTTTCTTTGTAGTTTGTATAAAGCTGTTACTGCACTCAAACTCTCAAACAATTATCTTTAAAATGCACTTGAGGCACGTCACAGGGAAAAACACAGTCAGAAAGCTGTAGCTTGTTTCCATGTCAACATAATTTGTCCTCTACTTTCCAAAATGAAAATGACAGGAAGTGACATCACACTAGGGATATTCATTCCAGTCAAAGTTTATGCATAATTTAGACACAGAAGCAACTTTTCTGACGCTCTAAACATGAATTCAACAAAAATAAAGCTTCTCTCATTAATTTGTCAAATAACAAAAAAAAACTGACATTAGATGAGTTTTTGTCCTGTCTTTGCTGGGTAATTTCCTAGTGTAATGTCATAAATTACAAATAGGAAGTGAAACGATAAACCTACAATTTTGAGAATTCGAAATATATTCATCTTAACTGCATTTTAATTCAATAAGTGGTGACTTTAAGATACCGTATTTAGACCTTTTGTAAGATTCATGGCATTTATGGCTCCACAGCAACAATCTAGAGAGGAAATCATGTCGAGAAACACATGACATTGGATATTGGCGTTAAATCCTGATGCAAAGATAATTACTTGGTAACAGAAGCATTTGGTAATCACATTAATGCAGTTTATCGTAATGACTAAGATGACAACCGTGGACCTCACTTCTTAACTAAACTTCTCGTATTACCGTTTCCTGTCTCGCACCTGGTCACATACATATGAAAGTACATATATACATACATTGACGCCTTACGACTTTGCCTATATATGAGTTTCATGTGAGAAGCAAATCCCTGGTGATGTTGGGATAGGTTTTATTGCTGGCGGCCTGACAGTATTTTAATTCCCCCAGCGGTTTCCGTATCGTATCCCCATCGCTTCTCCGAACACCATCAGCACCTTTCTCCTGGACCCAATTTAGCCGCTGATCCTAAATCTAGCATGGTGGAAGCCCCGGAGACCTACGGCGCAGGTTCTTCACGGAGTAGCACCCCAAGTACCTTCTAGGAATATATTGCCTCAAAATGTAATTAGATGCTGCCAATCTTTCAATATCACAGGGGAGCTGAGCTACACTGGGCTCTTAATGGAGATGGGTTTAGCGTGCTTGTATCTTTCTGAACAACTAGAGCGCTTTGGCGTTCAACTGACTGGAACGTCAAAATATCAAGACGTGTTTGATAAATGTTTTCTGATTGTGTCGTTGCAGTGTGTGGTAATTGTGATATTTGGAATTGATGACGTTAACAACATGAATATTGCTGTGTTGTTGAGCGAATCCCGATAACAATAATCCAACAGAAATGGGACAATTCACAAAAACGTAGTGAACTGAACTTTAAAACCTGTCAAAAGCGTTTTAAGTATCAGGGAAATGTCAAAGGACTGTTGAATTACAGACAAATGCACAGAAAGATGTATTCAAAAGATTACAACATATGTTTGTTCCATTTTATTTTATTTTTCTGGCATGTGGGCTTTATTAGACAGGACAGCTGAGCGTGAAATGGGGATGAGAGACCACCGGGCAGCACCCATTTTTAATTTTCAATCATTTCTATCACTTCATATTGCCCACCTCTGTTTTGTTTATTTGTGTGTGTTTTTCTCAATGTCTACCGTGTATCTTATCTTACGTTATCAACAAGTTCAAACGACACATAAATTCAGTACACGTTTTTATCTTGGCTTGGTACTGGCAAGATTGCATCCTAAATCATGGAACGCTATGATCAATGCCTATTACTGTCAATTTCATATATTGGATACACTACATTGAGAATTTATTTCGAATGCACGCAGAGTCAAGATAATGGCCAGAGTACTAAGTTTCCTCCCATCCACATAGTAAAAGTTAATGAGAAAATGGCATTGTATTGAGCTGTTCTTTAGCTTATGGGGTAATCACTAAATTATAGCCACCATTGGTGTGCTAAACCCTGATCTAAAAGTGCTTTTAAATCCTCCTAAAGGCTCTGGATAAGTGGGAGCTCCGGCTTACAGGACTCGTGCCTGTACCAAATCTATTTCCAATGTCATTCTAATTCTAGTACTGCCATTATGTCCTTTCATGTTATTTATGGTAAAGAGAATATAATATATACGATGCCATTACAGACTGGATTAACGCGTTTATCACTTTGATTGACGCCTATATGCATATCCAGTAAAGATGTGGTAATGTACGGTGGCCTGGCTGGAACATAGAGTACATGCACGGCACTCCACTCAACAAGGGCTCCTATTTCTCCCTTAAGGCAAGGTTAAATGGCTGTAAATACGTATTGAGTGAATGAGACGGCAAGTTGGGCCCCATGAATCATTGTATAAGTGTCCTTTCCCCTTTGTCCGTGTGGATTTGTTCATGTGAGCGCGCTCTCCAAGCCCCTGTGCAGTGATGGTGCTCTTATATTAGTTGTATTTGTGTTTGCGTGTGTGTGTGCGTGTGTGTGTGTGTGTGCGTGTGTGTGTGTGTGTGTGTGTGTGTGCGTGCGTGCGTGCGTGCGTGTGTGCGTGTGTGTGCGTGAGGAGCTCGGGGATGGTTCACAGCCCAGTATGATGGTTGGAGTTAGGGGCTACTGGCATTATTAACCCCTCACTTGGTGGAGTTGAGCACGCAATTAGTACCAGTCATATTGCTGTCATAGCGCCACAGGGAGAGACATAACCCACTCACATTGGATGCAAATGCTAAAGTATTTAAATTCACAGATTTGCTATACTGTTCAGGTTTTCCGCCATAACCGAGTGTTGAAGTGATAATAATGGAGAATAGGTTTAAGACGGATAGATCTCTGACATGCTAAAGTTAAGACTTACTTTCGGGGGAGGGGATTAATCATCTGCTTGTTTTATGTGTGTAATGCTAATTCAAGAACTCATCGAAAAATCTGGAGTAAAAAAAATATTGTTAAATTGTGAAAATGTTATTACCGGTATTCATTCTTACGTAATTCTGGTCTGGCCCCGCCCCCTTTAAAGTCCATACAGTTAAAGGTAAAATACAAATACTGTAGCGTCACGCAGAGGAGATGAAATGATCCCACTTTAGAAATACTTCATTTGGACGCTCTGCTTTTTCACCACAGAACAGAGGAACATGACATAATTTACACCTTTAATAGACGTGATAAACAACAAAGACATTTGAGCATGGGTTTTGAATAAATATCTTGTGTCTTGTTGTGATTGTTTTGTCTATTGTCATGTCTCTCTTACACACTTTCTGCATGTTCTAATTTAACAAATTTAAACTACATATTATATTTCACTCATCTTCATTGTCTTCATGTCATGTGTTGTAGTGTTCCGTGCCTGTTTCATGTCCTGACAATAGTACTTTGAATAAAAATGAGCTTGCGTGTCTAATTCTGGCACATTTACATTCTGGTCTAACATGTTAATTAATGTGCAGTGTCATAAATTGAATAAGATAAACATACATTATCCACAATAAGGCATTAGACCAATCTTTTTGTCATTCAGGTGTTTTTATTGCTTAAAAAATAACGTGACACGGTGGCATATCCTTCTTGACTGGAGATACAGTCGATATGTTTAATGCCATACTGTGGGACATTACAGCCAAAGTAAAACCATCGAGACAAGGAGGTTGCGTACATTACCCATACATTACATATTGTACCTTTGAAAAATGTATTTACACCTCAAATCATGTCAAAATCAGCTGTAAATGTCTCAGCTTTAGTTAAAAAGGCTTTCATGGTTTGTGCTGTCATTACTTATATTATATAGTGTGATAAAAAACAGAACAATCAATCAAATTTGCTCTTTTAATTTGACATTTCTTATTCTAAATTGTGCTGTTTCTGAACGTACGTCTTAGCTACATCCCTGACTCATACCTCAGGTCGTCGTGGAGCCTTCTCCCGTGTGCGGCTCTGTTCTTTTATAAACTCCCGCCCACTCCCTGCACGGCTCACATCTATTTCATGGTCTTAAGCTGCTGATCACGATCTCTTCACAGGCATGGATCTGATCAAATCAATACGGTCATTTTTCACTCGCACACGCTCGTGTTTGGTGCCTGTTGGTGGTGATCTGCGCTGAGATGAACCCCGTGGTACAAGCCCAAAGTCAGTTCTGTGTGTGTGGAATATGTGATGGAGGATTTAAACACACGGCTGCTACATGCAACACCATATTCAGCCGAGCACATCCCTCCAGGGGTTACATTTGCACTGCTCTCCGGGAAAGAAAGTGTTTTAGTGTGTGCTGGAGTGTTTTTACTCTGGAACTTCACGCTATCTTTAGTTAAAAGATCGTCTACTTCGGGCAGGGACAAATGTTTTCTGTTGTAATACAGTGAGCAACAAAGACATGAATATTAAAGGTGCATAATGTGACTTCTCTGGTGGATGGGGTTTTCTCCATTTCATGCTTGAAATATTCCACATTATTGCCTTACCTGCTTGTTTCCATGGATATGTACAAGTGTGATACCACATGGCCATGTTACAGGTCGGATCTATGGGGAGAAGGCTCCGCCCACAGCAATAATGCATGTTTTCAAGGAATTTTGAGCAATAACAACAACTGTAAGTTAACAAATGGTAGATGGATGACTTTAATGCCACACTGCGGGAGCTTCCAGGTAAAGCAGTTACAACTAGCGACGAGTTGGTGGTGAATACTCCACCAGAAATGCACCATTAAATAATCCAGGTAGTATGGAATAATGACATGCTTATTAAGTCATAAGACAATCTGTTTATTATTAGGACATTATTTACCATTAGATGACATATTAATCTCATTAATTTCACTTGGACTGTTCAGATTGCAAATTCACCAAACATATGTCTTTGGGGGATACAAAAACTACTTTTGAAGGCCTCACCTGTGCTTTTGTTTTAACGTTTTAATCACAACTACACATTTGGTAGTAGCTCAGGCTGAGCAGTATGAATATTAAAAAAAATAATCACTTTTAACTTTCTTCCTATTGATCATTTTACATATCTAGCTATTTGACACATACAAGTCAAATTTGATTGACAGTTGATTGAATGTTAACCCTCAGTTCACAAGGTCCAAGCGTCACTGATGATTAGATCTGACTGAATCTAAATATGACTAATTGCCCCGCCCTACTTGTAGCTATACTTGATAACCATTTGTCATCTTTTTGTTTTCTATTTCCCACCATACTAAACCAATGGGTCAGTGCCAGCAAAAACATAACCGCGTAGGTGTTTTTCTTAAGATGCAGCCATTTATTCAAGATGCACTTTTGCTACTTTAGTTCATCAGATAATTTCTCCGAGGGATACGCACCGCCTCTGTGTTCTGTCCTGTCTGCACTGTTGCCCGTGTTATTTCCTCTGACACACTTAGATCGCTGGTAGTTCAGCAGAATTATTTGCATCCTCTTTGTGCTACTAATCTTTTTTGTTCTGTTCATTCAATCCTTTATCACTTCCCCTGATGATTGCATTGTTGCTTTCAGAAAGCTTTATTATTATTTTGGCCCCAAGAGCAGACTGCAGTATTCTGTTCAGGGCGCTAGGCGGGTCAGTTTTGGCTGTATGTAATCTAAGGGTTTTGATTTTGCATTGTGGTGAATAATATCTTACAAATATGATGTACATTTCTTTTGAACTTTAGTAACATTGTTCCCTTATAAAAAAAACACATGCAGTTGTATTTTGCTTCATTCCTGCTTGTTTCATTCATCCTGTTTTAAATCTCTGAGATCTTCTGCACTGTTTTTAAGTCTAAACTAGTTGGTTGGACATACATATGTCGGTGTAATCCCTCATTCGTCCAGGCGTGTTCCATAGTAGAAAAAGCTTCAGTTGTAGTCATCTGGACTCAGTTTGAAAAAATAGACGTTTCGACTCTCATCCAAGAGTCATTGTCAATAAAAGAATTTAGGTCGAGAACTCCGATATTAATACTGTTCTGTGGTAAGACCCGCCCATTGGGAGGAGCCTTCCTGAAGTAGCAAGAGTTGTTTGTTTCAACAGAAACTCCCCCCTTGTATCTACCGAGCTAGCCTATTCAGAATTTTAATGGGCTATTAGAATCCTCTTTGTCTTTGTGAGACCCTGGCTCAACCACCCTGAGTACCTGATTAGCATCTAAATGTCCTGGTCCTGGTCTTCTACCTTTCCAGGGGTTCAGTATACCATTATAGATACCAGGCAGATTGAATCTTAGCCCTCCATTTCTGTTTAAAGAAGGTCTTTCTTTTTTAACAAAAATAGCTTCCTTGACTCCTCTTTCAAACCATCTTTTCTCCCTGCTTAAAACCTTCACCTCACCGTCTTCAAACGAGTGATTAGAGGCTTCAAGATGGAGATGCACGGCACTCTGTGGTCCTGAACTTGTATTTCTTCTGTGCTGATAAAGCCTCTTGTGTAGAGGCTGTTTTGTCTCACCTATGTACCGTTCTTTACAGCTTTCTTCACTGCATTGGATCGAATAAACTACATTGCTCTGTTTTTGAGTCGGCAACTTGTCCTTAGGGTGAACCAGTTTTTGTCTTAAAGTGTTTCCTGGTTTAAAATAAACAGGGACTTTGTGTTGTCTAAAAATTCTCTGCAGTTTTTCCGACAGGCCAGACACATAAGGGATAGAAACACCCTTCCTTCTCTGTTCAGTTTCCCTTTTGTCCTGCTTCTTGGTTCTCTTCACTCTGTTGAGGGCCCAAGCGGGGTAACCACAGGCTGAGAGGGCATTTCGGACATGTTTTTCCTCTTTCTTCTTGCCCTCTGAGCTGGTGGGCACACCTTGAGCTCTGTGTTGTAAGGTTCTGATCACACCCAGCTTGTGCTGTAGTGCGTGGTTGGAGCCAAAGAGCAGATACTGGTCCGTGTGTGTAGGTTTCCTATATACTTCTATTTGGAGTTTCCCGTCCTCTCCTCTGATCGTGGCACAATCAAGAAAGGCCAAGCGATTCTCCTTAGCGTCTTCTCTTGTAAACCTGATATGTGGGTCCACTGCATTGATGTGATCAGAGAAGGTTTCCAGCTCTTGTTTCTTGATTGTTATACAATCTACATACACATATAATACAATATACATACATATATATAACAAATATATGATGATATATGATCACAGTTTGCATCAAGGAATTTTGAGAGAAAAGATCCCACAAGGAATGTAGTGTCATCTTTACCATTGTAGAGTCCAGGCCAATATTGTATTCACCCAAACCCCGCAGCATGTGGGTGTGAATTTTAACTACCCCCGACCTGCGCTACACATGTTGTTGTGGGATTAACACAACACAAGTGAGACTGTACAATATGGTACATGCCGACATATTGGCTGCCTCAATATCACAGGAAAACAAACACCTATTGCCTGAGACGACAAATGAATATGTAAAAAACAATTGTGAAATAAACCAATCCAACACAATTTAAATAAAATAAACAGTTTGATGAATACTGTTTTCACAATATTAAGATATCAAACTCAATTTCAATTTAAGGAATAGACTCGATACTCAATGCGAATTTCCGATGCCAACGCAATTAAAAAGGCTGGTAAACATTTTCTACGCAGTTTTCTTTTAGGCCTGCATCATATGGGATACATTATAATATTCGTATTGTATTTTTTTTGACACACTAAGTTCAATAGTTATGCTTTCATTTACTAGTCTGTGTAAAAAAATACAAATTAACACCGATCAAGACCAAAAAAAAGGCGAAATGAAGAACATTTCTGTCGAATAAAGAACTTTCTGTTGTTTCTATGTATGTTTTTTCTTGCAATAGTAATTGTTGCATTAGTCAAGTGAAAATTACTGGCTGAAATAGCGGATTTAGTCGACTGGTTTTGATGTCACAATGCTTTTCCGTGGCCGTTTTTGAGACACATTCAATCCATATACACTCTACAGTCGACACATATTGTCCGTAACTCTAGACAACAGGCGCACTATGCAATACATAACACAACATTGCTCCACCAACCATTTTAAAAATTCCTTGTTGCTGCCTTGCTCACTTTGCTCGCAGACAAGATTTGAAATTGGTCGGACAAATATCTTGAAATATCCCAAAGGAGGTCAAAAGGGGCTTTTATTTTCCGTGGTGTTATGGATTTTGCTGCCGTCTCGGGTCTTTTCAAGTTAAGACAAAAAAGTACCAAAGGTTTTTCATTTGTACAGTGAGCCACATCACAGCTGACTGCATGTACACACAACGGTCACCCCATTTATTTATTACTCAGCAACAGGGACTCTGGGAAATTGGTGTATTTTACGATCTACATCTTAAGGCTCTTGTCTGGCCCTGGTGTATAGCTGTCCGTTCCTATCACTCTTCAATGTCTGGATGCGCTCCTGTGAAGCCGCTGTAGTACCACTTGTTCTGGTGCGATTCCTTTGTTTTCTGTCTCTCTCCATCTTTCACACCTGCTGCTATGGTTACCAGCTTTACACTTGAGTTTGCTCCTCTTACGCTGAACAAAACACATGTTGCAGTAGTCAGTCAAATACATTCTTTTACATTTTCATTCTTTTCCGTTTCTGACATCGTGTGTATTTTATTGACCTAAAGGTTCTTAACAAAGTGTAAAAATAATGTTCGAGAAGGCCTGTCTTGAAACCAATCAGAAAGTGCAGAAGGAAAAGCCATTTATCAGCTTTATGTGTATATTGTGCATTCAAATAAAGACTTAACTAGACTCAGGCATGGTAAATGGTAATTGGTAAATGGTAAATGGTGAATGGCTCTGTTATACATTCAAACCTCTCAAAGCTCTTTCCATCAAGGAACCATTCAGACACTGGCAACCACTGAGGCACTGGCAGCTGGGATTGGATGTGACCGCTCAACCAACGATGTTCATGTCAAGAGCGGGATTCGAACCAGTGCCAGACTTATTTGGCAACAACAATTCACTCTATGCCCAAAAATGAATATTAGTTTTCTGAAGAGGTTACAAAAGCGATCTGCTTCTACTGAAAGTTCTCACTTCAATCGATTAAATCCACTCACCTGATGATATCATAGTAACTATAGAACTTACACAATGTAAGGTAATGAACATAAGTGCAGTACTTATTATAACTGAATTGTCTTCATCACTGTTATTACTACGTTATACTTTTTTCTCGGTGTGTGTGTGTGTGTGTGTGTGTGCCTATATGAGTGTATGTATAGCGTAGTGGAGTGCTGTTCTTTTTACTTTAAACGACATTATTGATATTCAAATTTTGCATATCTCCAAACAAACAATATTATCTTCATTTTCATATATATTACTCACCTCTACTGTGGAGTTCACATGGCAACGCTTACAAAAACCCAACGTGTCCTTCAGTTGTCCTTCCTCCGCCTCCGAGCAAGCACATATTTCTCTCTAAACGTGCTTGTTTCTAAATAACTCAACTTTTGCTCATGCTGTATCTCCAATGCTTCAGTTGACATGTTAAATATAATGCCCAATGTCCACCACAGGCTCTGTTACAAATAGTTGAGAGAAAATGTGCGTTTATATTCCGTGTACCTGCAAATCAAAATGTCTTCCGTCTGACAGTGTTTTGTGCGCAGCTAAAGCACAAAATCAATTGAACATCCCCAGATAGCTGCTCCGCTCCTCGTCACATCTGCCCTCGCTTTGTCGTCAAAGCGTTCGCGCCGTTCACCTTTCACATGTTCTGTATTTCCCCCAGTGATTCTCCGCCGCTTGCCTTTTGAGTCTCTCATTCATCACGTATTTATGAAAAGCCCTGACATGCTCTCGTGTTCTTAAGGCGGGGCGCTTGAAGATTTCTCCTTTTTTTTTTTTTCATTCCCTTCGCTACAGTTTTTGTTAGCCGTCACCCCTATCATCTCATTCCGTGACGTACATTTATCTGAGCGCGCATTCATAGGGGAAGCTAATGATGCAACTCAAGCCGGGGGCGTAATCAGTCGAGCTCTCACAGACTTAGCGGAGTAACGCACCAACTTTGATTGACAAGCTCCAGCGTACCGAGCTTCAAAAACGCACATTAAATGGATTTGTGGCGTTCATTTGCGGGCGGTAAATTGTCGCTCTCTCTTTCCAAGGACATAATGAAGCATAATCGTCAGTTATGGGTATGATAAAATTGTTGTGATGGCTTGGATTTTTTTCGTTTAAATTGGGTAGAGTAAATGACAGATTTTGGGTATAATTCTGACAAGCCGGGGTGTCACTGTGCCACTATATCAGTGTAATGGGCAGCACAAATGTCAGTTTAATGAGCTATGACCACTAACCCTTAAAGAGCTGAGACTGTCAGGGAGCATATAGCAATAATCCGATGGCTCTTAAAGACAGCCATGTGTGAACGCCGCCTTAACAAGCCTAATATAAGTGAAAATAGGTGCAGGCTAAATTCTTCCATTTTGCTAAAAGAGGTGTTTAATATAGTTTCATAACCTCACCACGGTCTAATCTCAAAACAGCTAGTGGTCCAATCAATATCGTGTTTGAGATAAATGTTAAGTCAGTAAAAGCATTTCCAGAAAAGGTCAGGAATGGGTAAAATATAAGTAGTGTAGTGGTTTAAGGCCTTGCACTTATTTGGTCGCGACTATCTCGATTCCGTGAGTTCGCTTCCCGGCTTTGACTGTTTGTCGAATGTCTCTCTACCCTCTTGGGCCCCATTTCACTACAACCATAGCTATCCTGTCAAACAAAGCTTCTGCTCCAGACGTTTATACATTTTTCATTCTTGTTGCGGAATATGATTCAAATTTCATAATGTTGTGCCAAGGGCAGTGATGCTAACTCCAACCACATCATTTCAACACATTTTGGCTGAACCTTATATTTTTTACACACAAAAAGGCAAAAAATTACAAAAAAATATTGATTGATCATGAGTTTCAATTTGATTTAGTCACAAATTGCTTTCAGTATACATTTTCGGGAACATGAACTGTGCAATATGTTTGTTGTTTCTTCTATATCAGACAATAGGTAAGGGATGAGGAAATGTCATTAGTCTCGCATATTGTCTGATATAAAAGAAACAACAACAAAAAGAAAACAAGATGAATAGTATTAAGCTATAAACAACACAGACGTTTAATCATTTCTTCTTCCATAGTCTGAATTTTGCCCCAAACTGCGTGATTTTACTGATACGAGATTGGCTGCACTCTTCTCAATTAAAGACTCAAGCGTATCATTGATTATTAGAAATGTCAATTGAATTTGATCCGCGCACAGCCCTAAAGTGATCTCTTTTGTTTCATTAGATTTCTCTGTTTCATTGCACGCTTGCTGACAGAACACTTACAGAGGAAAAACTGTGTTAATTTCCTCAATATCTAGGGAAATGTAGCTGTTTTTGCTGCTAAAGCTGTAGTGCAATTATTGCATACTCATGCACAATAAATGTCATTTTCCCAAGAGGGGACAGTTGTAAGGCTGACCCATTTTGAAATAGCTTTTCCTACTATTATCCTGCGTTTGTACAGAATGAAGCCCTAATCTAATAGCGGATAATCGAAGTTTGTCGGGTACTAAAAATGCATTTCATTGCTCGCTTTGTTCTATTAGCCTTTTATTAAAATCACAAGAATGCACTCATAATTTTCACAGCGTTCAATTTTGTTTCCTTCATGTTTTTGAAATGTCCGTTATAAATCTTGCTCTGGCACACATTAAGATTTAACTTTTTCCTCAATACAAATTCGCTCATCTCTCTCCACTTATCGCCCTGTGAACATCATTTTAGTTTTTTTTTATTCTTTTTACTCTCTATTCCAGGCAATAAAAGGCTGGTTCAGCTGGGGCCACTGCGTAATTAATTATTGTTGTAATATCCTCCTCTGGCTGACATCCAAATCTCAGCTCTATACACTTTTTAATCGAAGGTCTTTGTGTGTTTACCCTGTGTTTATCAGCAGCATGTGTGAGAGCTGTCATTTTGTAAGTGACTGAAAAGTAAAAAGTACTTTTCATATGGTTTTATTTGTTGTACATTTATTAAGACATCCTGACCTTTAGACTCATCATTGAGCAAACAAGAATATACACATACAATTCAATAGATACATTGCAGTCGGCCGCAGTGTTGTGAGTTTGAATCCCGACTCCGACAATTTACTGCATGTCCTCCCCTCTCTCTCATCCCCGATTCCACACTCCTCTACTGTCTAATCAAGACTACGGGCAAAAAAATCTTTAAAAATATGTAATCTGTACACAATCTATCAAAATCGTCTCGTAAATAGTTCTTAAATCGTTATATTTATATTAATATGTAATATTTTGAACACATACTTGAAAACTCTAACATAGCAGTTATAGTAGTTAAAGTAGACTTCTATGTGTGCTACTTTTACTGTTACTTGACTATCCATTTATAAATGTTTAGCTCCCTATCTGTAATTTTATCTGTAATTTAAATACTTCTTCCACCACTGACACTGAAGAAAATACCCACTGCTCAGTTTTCTGTGGCAACCCCAAAAAGACTTTCCACTTTAGAAAATAGTCAAGAAATTGCCCTTGCTCAAACGTACCAAATGTCTAAGCCGACTTTGCCCTTTTACTCTCACTGACTTTTATTCCTTAGGCAGTAATAGAAATCTGTGTGACAAGCAGGTAAGCTGATTAAATCCAGTCTTTTTTTTTTCTTTTTTTTGCCACATGTCAAAAATAACTGTCCCTAATTGGTAGCCCAAGCCATTTCCTCTTATTTTTCTGCATTCGGCTTTCATCCACGTGAGAAAATATGCAGGGAAAGAAGTGCCAAAAATGACTTCACGCTGACACCCATTTACCAACTGAGCGCAGTCCCTAATATGTAATGTAAGCATGTCTTATGGGAGTATGCATGCATCAAATTATGTATATTTCCACGCATGTTCTGAAAGGGAAGCAGCCAACTGGATCGCGCTTCTTTGTGAGTTAATGAGGAAACAAGGGCCATGCATTAAGTTGGGAGCTTGTGTGATCTGCACAGAGCTGTGGATGTGAATAAACACTGACACATGTGCCACTTCTGATAGAGTGGACGCATCGAGGGGTCTTTAACACAAAGAGTCAGGCCAAACATTTCGATGGACTAAACATTATTTCTGTTTATGTGTTGTGTATTGACGTGGCCCAATTTCTTCCAGTTGCTAGTTGTGCTTTATCTGTTATATTGTAAAGGAATCTGTTTTTTGAGTATTTTGATGACAATTATCAGAAGATATATTAGTAATCCAACAGAAATATGGTAATACATGTCTTTGAATCTATTGAGTTAGAGATATCAAATGTATGTGTTATGATTATTGTGAGGGGGAAACAAATAGTGAAATTATTTGTATTTGTTTTTCATTCTGGTAGTTTAGCATGTCACTTTTCATCAAGTTTGTGACCAGCTTTATGAAATTAACCTTTCTGGAACAAAAAAAGTTAATGTGACAAAAACTGACAGATAAAAAAAATAAAGATCGGAGTAAAGAAAAAAGCAGAAACATTCCTTACCTTACGTCTTTTTGAACATTTAGAATACATGCTCTATATTTATTATTAAAAACTGCTTTTTTGCATCACTTTGAGATACTTGGTGTTAAAATGTAGCATATCTTCTGAACAACATTCACAATATGCCCAACTTCATAAGTCTACCTTCACAATTGTGTCTCTGAAGTCCAAGTACAAAGATTCATAAATGTATCTCGCACATGACTTTTGGCTGTGGTTAGAAAGCCCCAGAAAAACATAACCCAAACCCTGTAAAAACTGTCTATACATCATCTTTCGTTCCAATCATGTTTCCATTAAAGCCTTCAATTTGGCAGATGTCAGTCTCTTTCAGCTTCTAAATCTGTCTCAGGTCTGTAGGGCCTCCTCCAGAAATGTCCAGAACATTTGCTCCGTCAGTGTGAGCCATCGTCTCCGTCCAACTCCTGTCGCTGCCTCAAGAATTAAAGCAGATTTGTGCTTCTTGAACAGTGAAGTGTAGCCAAGGGCGCTCTGCACAGTCATTGTAGTCCCACAATGATAAGAAGAGAAAGAGGAGAGTGTGGGAAGCATGTGCGTCTGATTTGGCTGTAGTGCCTTCTGTCTGATCTCAAGCTAAAAAGGCCCCAACTTCTACAACAGGCTTATAACCCGTCTGCTAATCCTCGCTTCTGACTCATTTCGCTGCGGTTTTGAAGCCTCTTTTAAAGCTCTCGCTCGCCTCCGCTGTGCACACACTCACACTTGCTCTTGCTATCTCGGAATAACAAAACCCGCCGGTTGAAATGGAAATGTCTCGCTGGACCGGTAAATTGCAACGAGAAATATATTTAGCCAAATGTACATGCACTGAAAACTGGCTCCCAATAAGCAATCCATGTGATGATTTTTGTGTTTAGTTGTTTATGCGTGAATGTATAGCCACCCATGACTTATTTCCCCTGTTTTTCCCTTTGAGCTTGATTACAATTGGAACACGTTGTTTTTCTCTAAAGACTGATCCGCCGAGTGGAAACTGACAATGGCTACAGATACAATCAACAACATTTGTCTTTTATTACCACACAAAGTGGTCGCTGACCCATGCAGTTCATTTTTTCAATTCAGTAGTTAACCCACATGCACCATAACAGGATGCTGGGTGATGACTTGCTTGAAAGACAGTTTGAAAAAATATGTCAAGGAAGGCTATGGTTTACTCCATGGAAGCTAATTATATACTAAAGTGTTTGTACAAGACAAGATTCCCCTCACGGTGTGCGCTGGGTCACTGAAACCATCATTCTCTCACGTATGAACAAACTGCACAAGCTTTAAGAACAACCAAAACTGAGCATAAATGTTTGTTCCTGATGTTTTCCACTCATTCCACTTTAAATGGGAGAGTAGCTTTTATGTGACGCCAGCTCACTGGTGGCTCTGCTAAATTCAAGTCAATTAAACTTTATTAATCCCAAAGGGGCAATTCAGTTGTTTGCAATCAAATTAGATCATTCACACTTGAATAAGATTGCAAAGAAAGGAGTTCTTTCCTTCATTCTTTTCTGCCAGCTAATCTCAGATGACCACTAGCGGCTGTCTGTGTGGCACAATCAGAATACGAGGATGGTCCATGTTGGACAGTATAGCGTCTGTCTTGTGTTCGGATTACACATCCAAAAGTGCCAAATTCAAAAATACTCATTGTGCCATCGTCTTTGAGATTTAGTGTATTTGTTGGATGTACATAGCTTAATCTGCTTCTGTATTTAATTTCCGCGCATCGAGGCAACAGCTGTTGTGATTTTGGGTGTTACAAAATAAATTGAATTTAATGTAAATGCACTAAAGCCCAAAGTCACTGGGATAGGCTCCTGCGACCCCTAACGGGAAAAGTGTTAGAAGAAAATCAATGAATGAATGTAAATCCCTCCATCAATACCAACAAAGTTCTACCAAACATTTACTTTTCTGTTCTACTTTTGTTGTATCAAATTTGCAAATCCTAATCCAACTTTATCTTCCCGTACTGTCCATATACAACTAGTAAATTTCCAATGGACAAGTCTTATGTACCATAGAGGAAAACCCATGAACGTATCAGCCCCAGGGACGAGGAGATTGAAGGGTATTTGTAGGACACAAAGCCCCCTCCCTCACCGCACACAGACCTTTATTAGACATGACTGTTTTTACAAGCAGCAGCAGAATTAGCATTAGTGACGCTTTCTATGTCATGTTTTTGAGCTGTCACTGGCTCCTTCCAGGCAGACAACTCAATACAGAGCTGCTAATAATACCCCCTCTTTATCACACAGCATGGCAATAGATTTAACGGCATGTGCCAGGATCATACAAATACATGCTCCTATTTATCCCATTTGATTAGTGCTGTTGTCCTTGATGCGCTTGCTTCTTATAGGATTATCTAAAGATACATTGAAGTATAGATATTCTCATCACTTCAAATATTCTGGTTTACAACAAAAGATGTAGTAATTATGAATAAAATTGCGTGTCAAAGTAGGATATGTTTTTAATGTTAGCTTCTAGTGGTTGAGAGGTCGTGTTATAACAAAAATATAGGTGGTTCGATATGACGTCTGACCTGTTCAACTGTCCAAAAGGTTGTTCTTGAATTTCATAATAATAATAATTTGTAATTTTCTGTTAGAGGGTCAGCCATCTGCTTGTCTCCATGGAGATGTAATACTGTGACTGGAATTCTTCACAGTGCGACATCAAATCTTATGAGAGGCCCCGATCACTGAAAAAATGCATGTTTTCCAGGTATTTTTGAGCAATAAAACACTTTGAATTGAATAAATGCAATACATTAATTTAATGCCATACTGTGGGACATTCCAAGCAAAGCAATACAATCTCTGTGTTGGCAAACTCCTGTCAGAAAAGGTACATAGTGTACCTTTAAGTTTATCTTTATCCTATTTCCCGCTGTAGATAATGGTTGTTCGAACAAGTGGCTTATGTTAAACACTTGCAACACATATTTTATCCATCGTATCTGATCATTCTCCAGTAAAACAGTCAGCAATGCATTTGGTAATCTCTTTTTGTCTTTCCATACACTCCATCTTCATTGTCCTATATGCAATTGCATTTGCCACTCATGTGAACGAGGTGTGCATCATATGGGTCAAAGTAGATGGATATTTCCCATGCGGAACAACACGTATATATCTCTCTCTTCTCGCTTCAAAACCATCAGCCCCTACTCACTCAAACAATATCTCAACCCAGCTTTAAGGCCAAGCTATCAGGGATTTTTTTAGTCCTCCATCCAATTACCTTTGTTCCTCAGAAGGAGGTGTAAATGTCAGTGAATATCCTGGCAAATTTGTGAGAGATCTGGGCTCCAAGACACACACACACACACACACACACACACACACATCTACTCCCCTTGTATTACGAGAAGGTAATAGCTGGGTCATGAGCGCAGCCTTATCACCCGATGTATGGGCCATTGAAACTGCAATTTCTGAAATGATCGTATTGTGTGAGTGAACAGTCACTTACACTGCTTTGTTGAGAAATTATGTTTACTAACCAGGATCATTTCCTATTGTATTGTTGGAACTGAAGTGTATCTTAACCCCTGCAACAATGTCACAGAAAAGTATTGTGGATTGCTGATTATGCATGGACCTTATTCAGTGGCTGTAAATGAACAGAGCTGACACTTTATTGTCCTGGTACAGATCCATTAATGTACAGCAGGGGTGGCCAACCAGTCAGAGACTAAGAGCCACATTTTTTAAGACCACAAGCCAGTCATTTTCAACAATGAACATTGGGTACACCGTCTCACACACACAAACTCTCAGTTCAACAAAGTCCACAAACAAAAGCATAATCATTTACAATAGCATTTTCCACTTACTATGCATGTTGCTTAGTGCAACTTCTGGCATTCCGCGCACGCAGAGCGCCGTCTGGCACAACACAAACACAAATGTTGATATGAGCGTAAAAGAGCCGCATGAAACCAGGCAAGGAGCCGCATGCGGCTCGGGAGCCGCGGGTTGGCCAGGCCTGATGTACAGAATGCTTGATTTCTAGTCAAAATTCATGAGGCTATTTTCAGTCTAAACTGAGAGCCAAAGTATTAACTTCAGCCACAAGAGGCACCAAATGCACACATTTAAGTTTTTATTCCCTTTTGTTAGTCTACACAAGGAAATGTTATCTTTACAGGGATTGAGCCTTGATAGTGATTTTTATATTTTAGTAGGTCAGTTTTTTGCGCTCTTTAATTTAATTTTTTTTATCATTTTAGAAGATTTGTGAATATGAGGATGGAGAAAATGATTGTGCTTTTGTTCAACTGGATTTAACTAAAGTTTTCTCAGCTTGTTCCCCTTTGACCAATCAGCTTCAAATCTTCGCCTTTTCCCGGCGGCTTTCGGCAAGAGACTTTCCAGATTGATAAGTGTGCAGAGGTGATACACATGTAAATCAGACATGAGCCAGGTTATGAGCTCAACTCAAACAAGTAGCCTAGTGTTATGAAGCGGCTGTGCTAGGGAAGGGGGCTGTAACACCTACACAAAACATTCCATTCCATTACCCACAGGGGCTTTAACTATGTATTCACAAACTGTTCTTTGGATGCTGTCCCATCTCATTTCCTGGCGTTGTTTAATGATAATTGGTGACTAATGAATTGTTTCTCAGGCTCTCTTTAAACATACATAACTAATATACAGTACGACAGCTTTGTGCTTAGCCAGGGAAAAGCATTTCAGCAAACAAAAGTGAATTAAAATTAGCTTGGCACTGCGGAAGCTTTCCCTTTAATAAATTATGCTTGCATCCTTTGTATCATCAGACTCTATTGTTTGCTTTTTCTTAACATCCACACAGTTTATTTTAGATGCAGTCTTGCTGTGAAATCCCCCGTTACCAGGGTTACGTGACATAGAGACGCTACATGCTAATTGCACGGTGGGATGTTGGCTTAATGCACTAATGCCCTTGGCTCTGCTAACTAGCAATATCTTCTGTTTGTTTATGTCAAGCACTAGGGCAGTTTGCACTATGCTAATTAGCTGGGACGTGCTATTGAGCTAGTTAGTATGCTGGTGCACACAGTGATGGAGGAACCTTACCCAATGTCAGTCAATGTCAGTTAACAGCTTGTCCTCGCTGAATACACACTTTAAGAGAGCGGATGGAGAGATGAGAGGGACATGTTTGATTAGGCTCTTGCAAAGGGCTGTTGCTCTAATCCTGCCCACCACTAATCCCACTTCTCTTGGAGGGTCCTTTACACCTGTGGGTCCAAATGTCTACAAAAGCCAGAGCATAAAAAGGTGATACTGCAAGATTGTGAGAAATGAGAAACTTATAAGGCTACACAACAGGGGATGTATACACAAGTATACCAGAGCTTCTCCAGGCGGCCCGTGCGCTTAGTGAATGAGGCTTGTGCCAACTGAGCCATCTTTTTGTGTGCGCTTCCTGTTCCACATGCCATTAACACTCCCACGCAGATTATGGAGAAAAGTCCTACCTTAGCGACTTGTGGCTCTGTGTCTTTCCCTCTCTCTCATCACAATATCGCACACGCTTCAGTGCTCTGCTCATTACGCAGTGACGACAAGAGTGAACCAGTCTAAAATTAAGACTGATGGATCTAACTAACTCCAAAGTGCCCTAGAAGAAGAAAGAAATGTTTCTTATGTCCGATGTAGTTTTCATCATAATGTGTGCCAAGCAACTTTAATTGTTGATCTGAGCAGAGGAGCAGTGCAATCTGCACAGCCTGAGTATTGTATAATGTAGGCCTGGCCTACTTTGTAATCCCAGTGTTATGAATGGATAATTGCAAGTGTTTTTACAATAAAATATTTCTAATGCTCGTATCAGTTAAGTGCAGGTGAAAGCTGATTTATTTAGTGGTTCTCAAACTGGGATTGAGGGTCCAAAAGGGGGAGGTTGAGAGTTTAAACTCTTGAAGTATAAACGCAATATTTAAGAATAGATCATAAAAATCATATGAAACCTAAATGGTCCTAATCAGAAGAAACATGGACAATGTTATAAATTACTGTTGGCAAGCAGTTCTAATATAATTTGAAAATGTAATGTCACTCGAGTACCGGTACCCTCTTGCGCCTGGGCCAAGCAGGTCAGATACTGATGACGTGCAATGTTTCTGCAGCAACAGCAGGAGACAGAACACTACACAAGTTTAGAGGCTTAACAATTTATAAACGTGTGACATAAAATACAGACAACTCACATGAAGACAGTCTTATAACATTGATATGACCCCGAGAGCAAAAACTAAACTATTATGTCGAAAAAAGACCCCACACTTTACTACGTTAATACACAAAGGCTTTGTCAAAGCTAGTGCAGCTAGCATCAGCTGTTTCCTGTCCAGAGTAAAACCACTCTCTTTGAGACGACAAGAAAATAACCGGCGCTCTGCACTTCTACTTTAGATGCACTTCCAAACGAGGTATTTATCATTTTTGAAATGCAGTGCAGTAGGGCAGGTAAAAGCTTTTAATGTACAGAAAGTTGACAAACTTCACAGGAAGTGAGTTTACTGTAGAAATAATTTGCATAATTTAGCACTTGTATGACCTCTCTGTTTGATTTGTAGGGAAATTACTCTTTATAATAACACAGTTATTAATATAAAACAGTAATAGCACAGTTGTGTTGAAAAATAACTTATGTCTTGGCTGATTTATTTCGAATTGTGCGTATGGAGATTTGAAGGCAATGCTATGAAGTGTTCAGACCGCGGCGTCCAAATTCACACCGGACGCTTGAGTTGGACACATGTACATTTGAAGGCAGACACTTTGGATATGTGTCCAAAATATAAAACCACCAGCAGACATGCATCTGAGGAGTCCAGCGCACAAGCACAGTGGAGGAGTGGCTTTGGTGAAGTCCAAAAACAGAGGCGATCTGCTCCGGGGCTTGTTTGGGTCCCTCAGATAATTCAGAGGTGAGCAGAGTTTAGCGAATATCATAACTGCGTTTAGATGATTTTTACCGTTGCAGGGATTTTGTCTTTTTTTCACATAGCTCAGCTTTGTCTAACTTTTCTGCATTGGATGTTGTGGACACGGCATGTTCAACCCTCAAATCCAATCAAAAATAGACTTTGAATGTAAACAGGACTCTTTGAAGCTAACACCGCAGGAACACTCATCCATTAAGTGATGAGTGTTCCTGTGGTGTTAGCTTAATCTGTTGTCCAAAGCTCATCCCAGTGTTTGTGTTATTCTTATTTTCTCTGTGAAAACTTGAATGTCCCAGAATACATCTTAGTCCTTCCATCGCAGACTGTCCTGATATTTTTTATTGAGCAAGGAATCATACAAGCTCTTAACAATGCTAAAACAGCAATGCTAAAGTCCAATAGCTTCTGGTTCTTACAGTAAAAGTTAATCAAAAAGCTTCTAGTAAATGAACACATTTATTTCACCTCATGTCTGATGTTATTCAGAATGTTCCTTTTTTCCTGAATGTGGAGTTTGTCTGTGTTTTCATGTGATTATGAAGCTGGAGCAGGAGTTTGTAGCCGCTCAGGTGTTTACAGGACAGTGTGAGCTGCAGTGGCAGTAACACGTTTAGAAATGGGCGGTTTACGTGATCGCCCCAACTGTAAGCTCACACACGTCACTGCGAGACTCTCTGATTGGTGCTTCAAGACGCATTATTTCCTTGAAGCCTTGATTAGACAGATTAGTTTAATAGTGTTTCAATGGGGCCGATGGGCGATTTTCAAATTGTCCAAAAGCAAACAATACACAAATGGAAGGCTATGTATTTGTGCAATTTAGTCGCCACTGGTAATAAAGTTTTGCCCTGTTCCCTGTTCTCCGTGTTTGTATCCTTCCTCTGTGTCTGTAATTCTGTCTGCTTTGCTCTGCTTTATCGGCGGTTATTGTGGCAGTTTTGCTGATGCTTTATAGATACAATATCGTAGTGTCTAACAGTTGTCATGTGTTGTTGTGTCTGTCGAGCAAACATCCTTTTGCCCTGTTTCCATGGCCAGTTTCACACAGCACCACTGACAACCAGTTGTAATGGAAATACAGGGCTGAGCGGGGCCACGAGCTCCGAGTCGAGCCAGGACCAATGGAAAAAGGGCAAACGTATTTAATGTGAATTAAACTATATAGTTGAAATGTTCCTTTTAATGCATTATATTGGTGCAACCACAGAAAATAAAAAAAGTAATCCTTATTCTTTCAGCAGTTCTATAACTCGGAAAGTTAGCTCTATTGTGCATTCCCGAGTTTATCCATGTGTACCCATTACCGCCAACATGCCAAGCCATATCTTGTACTGAGCAATTCAATTTGGTCAAATGAGTGTTCAGCCCTAAAATAGCTTGCTGTAGTGGAAATTGCTCGCCTCAACCTAGACAGCAGCTGTCATGCAAGACCAGTCACTATATAATGCATCGCTTATGATTTGTCGGTTGTACCAGTGTGTGATCAATATGCAATAAAAACTCATTAAAGCATTCTATGTCTGGGCATCAGAAATTAATCCTGCAAGTTAAATGTGTGATGTGTCACTCCAGATATGATTCCGGGTCACTCATGTGGAAACAAGTTATTTAAAGCAGAAATTGGACACGGAGGGAGGGAAAGAGAGAGAGACAGAATGATAGAGAGACCAACGAGAGAAAAGGGAGGATGAACCAACCCATCTGGAAGAGAGGAGACAGAGAGAGTCTATGACAGGCCAGCATAATGAGATTTGGTAGACTGTGTGGCTTTCACCTGAAAACGGAATTAACATAAAAAACACACACTGTTCTTTATTCTGCACACATCTCCTGGAATCATCACTGTTGTATCCATCCCTCCCACTCTGAGAGGCTCTAAGCCTTTGCCCGATCAATCATCCCACTGTTTATTGCATACAATTTATCTTATTTTTCACCTGTTTTGTAAAACACTGAAATCCTTGATTTATATGAAGTGAAACACATGTTAATGATCCAACATGTATGACGAGATTCCACTTTACATTAGTGTTTTGTGACAATTTCAGACATACATTACTTTTGGTAATTATGTTAGTCGTATTGGCACAGAATTTGAGCAACACAGAGGATTTTCACTGGACCTTGAAATTCTTTTAAAAAAGGTGGTTATTTGCGATTAGACTGAATGACTAAATTTCAATCTAGATTAAAATTCAATTTATGGCCCCACTGTATCGCAGATTAACCAGACCCTTTATAGTGGGGCACATGCTCCAGTGTAAATCAGCTGTGTGCCAGTATGGAAAGAGCAAGAGCAAGTGCAAAGTGCACTGACCAACATAAATGTACACATAGGTGTACAGGCTGTTGCTAAGTGATATTATAGGTTACAGTCTAAGCAAGGATCTGCAGGGCAGAGCAGGAGAGGAGCTGAAGACAGCACAGAGTTGTCCAGTGCATGAGCGCGGTGAGGGATCATGAAGATCATAAAGCTGAATGTGCTCGATCCATAACAGAATATTGTGAGAACATGAACAGTTTAGAATCCGTAAAGTTGATATACCTTTAAAGCCTTTTTTTTTTTTTTTTTTTGACAATCCGCCTCATATTTAAGTTGTTTCTGCATATACTCTTGAATGTGTAGATCCAATAGTACGACTTACCACAGGCCGTGCCAAAGTGTGAAATGTTTCTCCTAGTATTTCAGTTGGATTAAAAGCAACATAAACCTGAGGCTAGGTGGCTCACTACATTTTGAGGCCTAAGGTTTTCTGACTATTGGCCAGTGTGAGGCTGCAATGCACAATGCACAGGTTGTTTGACTGATCTGTAGCTGCAGAGTAGGGGCGGAGCACAGGGATGCAGCAGATGGCTGGGGCTCCACTATAAACCACGGACACAGGATGTGCATGTGTAAAACACTGTGTTAGTGCATTAAGTTCCAGATAGATCCAACTATAAATACAGGGTTCAGGAAATTGCATTTGCATTGTGCAAAATGTTTCCTTGAAGAGGTGCATTGCATATGGCAACAGAAAATCCTCCATTTTGCTTATTCAGAACTACTCGGTGCCCTCTCTGCAAACATAACTGCCTCTGTCAGAGACATTTGCATATTTTTGACTCTAATCTGACTTTCCAAACCCATGCTAAAAAGACCACACAATCATGATTCCTCCACCTCCGTACATTTCTAAAATAAAACATTCTTGCCACCCCTGATCTTCATAAACTTGTCAACACTGTAATCTTCTCCAGACTCGACTGCAGTAACTCCCTGTTCTCCTGTATCAACAATAAAACTCTCTTGCGCCTCCAACTGGTTCAGAATGATTTTGTGGCCCATAAGCTTTATTGACAGGAAAGTACAGTGTAAAATGGGGGAAGAGAGAGAAGGGAGGACATGCGGCAATTTGTTAGAGTTGGGAATCAAACTCACAACACTATGGCCTGGCGTACGTGTGCTGTGCCTTAACCACTCGACCACCGGGCAACACTGCTTCTCACTGGTGTTAATAGATGGCAACATATCATCCCTGTTTTATCTTCCCTCCTCTGACTCCCTGTGTGTTTTGAATTGATTTTAAGCTCATTTGGGTCTTGCTCCAAGCTACATAGCTGACCTTTTAACCCATTACAAGCACCCCCACAGCCTTAGATCCTCAAGCAGGTCGTTTCAAAGCCGAGGAGCAACATTTGTTTCTCTTTTAAATTACTTCCTAAAACTCACCTTTATTGTTGGCTTTTTTGTGAAATCTCTAATATGTTATCCTTACATTACTTTCTTTGTCTTTTTATTATCATTATAAAATGTAGGAATAAATCAAAGGGGCCTGTGACCCAATACATTGAACCGTTTACTGCATGTGCTCCAATTAGTATATTTAACCTCTTTCTTCTTTTTTTTTGTACTACAACAATTCAAGTACAGTGTGACTTACTTAATTTGATTAAAAAAAGTTTTTTTATTTGATAATGTAGGAACAAATATGTAAAGAATGCTTTAATTGACAAAGTCCATTTTGATTTGTCACTTTCTAAATGGATGACAAGCATTTCCCCAATTAAACCATAGTTGGCCCGCCCCACAAGTGCGTGTGTCTGATCTGCAGATTCAGCAATGCAATACAGTGGTCTATGATTTTCATATTGATCACTGACGCTTACCGTAGTTTCCGTAGCACATGTGTCTTTTGCCCTGTGAGTCAGGTCTGGCCAAGAAAGTCTCATTTCACTGCAGCAGGATCTAAACTGCAGACCGCCGTATATCGCATGTCTGCGCTCCATCTGTGTCTTTGTGTTCTGCCGCGTCTAGATTTACCTCATTAAACTGATATCCCCATAAATACCAGTCAGATTGTAATAAAAGAGTGTTTTGAAGCTTAGAATATAGAAAACATGATGTGTCCCTTGAGGCCTTCTTCTACAGTGTGTAAAACGCTTGTGCTTCCTGCTAGTTTCCCCCCTGGTGGCCATTAGCCAGTAAAATATATAAATTAGACGCACAATTATAATTACCGCAGAATTGAAAATGTGCGAAAAAAGTAGCAACTTTAGCGAGTCTGAAAAGTACATTAACTGTTAATACCCTTGTGGCACTTCTTGCATCTAAATTTCACCAGAATGATATGAAAGTTTTCTGGGGGTTGACACCCATTTAACCTTTGCTCAACATGAATGTTGAACATCCTATAGATTTGTTTGTATTATATATTAAGATAAATGTTAAGACAATAGAAATTACATTTTGTGCCGACCAAAGTAAGCCACACAATGTTTAGGAACATGAGTAGCTCATGGTTGTTTTCTTCTAATGAAAGTAGCTCACAGAGGTAAAAAGGTAGGAGACCCCATTTTCTTCATAATGTCCAAGTAAATGTAATTCAATATTCATCTGCAAGTTCAGAACCAAAGGGGATATTGAATAACTGCTTATTATTCCACCATGTAACCAGCCATGGCCATTGCTTGTGTGAATGACCTTAGAGCAATGCAGTAGATTAGTCAGACTATAACTGACTTGAATTCATTGTGTGACGCACAATATCTGACAATTACCTTGACGCCAACTCTGTTCCATCCAAGCAAATAATGACTGTGATAATCATAAATTCTTTGTGAAATGTTGAAAATAAAAATTATTTGTTTATGTGTGGTGTATGTGGACAGTGTTGGGATGTATTCACTCTTCCATTTATTCAGAATTCAGTTACTTTCCTAAAATGAGAGGAATAGATTTTGGTATTTGATCATGAAATTCAGACGTTACTTAAATAGTGACAAAACACGGCTCTTATGGTAAGTGCACGTGCATTTTTTCCTTCTCTACATTGTGATATATGTTCTCACTTATAAATACATGCAGACCAAACCGTGGAACACAAACAAGAAGCTTTTTTAATCTAATGTCATGTTTTCACAATACAGTGTAATGTAATGCAACTCAACTATATTAGTAGGTAACGCAATATGTCACAAAATACATTCTATTGTATGTATTCAGTATTCTGTAATTAAGGATTTTTTTTCAATTATTCTTCCCAACAATGCATATAATTTATTTTTATAGAATTGAGCCCGTAAATCATGTAAATTAACTTAAGCTATGTTTTAATTTCATTTAAATTTCTCCAACTAAATGTATGTGAGTGAATTGTGCATCTCTTGATGGTATTTCAACTACCAACTAGCTGGTCAGATCCATGTGCACTATGGCAAGATTGGGTCTTGACATAATGCAAGGGTATAGAGTAGTTTTTGAACGGTGTATATTTTGTAATACACTTCATATAAACTGTTCTGATGTTGTTCTCTGTATTTTTGAATGGTACAAGTTGATAAATATATAAATATATAGCATACCCCACTACTACTCCTACTAAAAGATGGCCCTTTAATTGAAGACTACCCCAACTATCATTCCACCTGCCTCTCCATACCACACTCACTACAGGTGGGAGCTCATTGGGGCTGCATGAATTATTGCCTGTTTGTCTTCTCCGTCTCATCCGTCCTCCATTAGTCTGGCTTTAAGACAGAGCTCAGTGGCTTGATAAATGAGGAAGTGTTTGGCCGGGACATTCCTTAACTACTTCTTCCCTAAAGCAGACAGAAACCTTGCCAGAATGCCTCTCAGCTATTCTACAGCTTTATTACAGAGAGTGCAACGCGTGCCTCTCTGCACTCATATGAAAATCACACTTAGACCCATGTTTTGAATGCATTTCACTCTGATACTTGCTACGTACTGTTGGTTACAGTAAGAATGGAAGGTCTTTACTTCTGTAAAATGTTTCGAATACTCAATGTGATATATTATGGCTCAGCTCAGCTCTGGTTTCTTTACTTCTATTTTATAATCAGCCTGCAATTTTCTATATCTTACTCCTTAGTTCTCAGCTTTTTGGTTGATCTAAAGGAGCGTTCAGGCCGCGCCGTTCAATTTGCGCCTGACGCAGGAGTTTGACGCTTGTACAGCGCACATGCGCTGTAGAGGGGTTGTTTGTTTCCCCGTGTAGCTGTGCGATGGCAGAACAGGTGGAGAAAGTGACTTTGGTGTATTAACTTTACAAAGTCCAAAAACAGAGGCGATGGGCTCCAGGGCTTGTCTGGGACTTCAGAGTTGAGTGAATATCATTATTTGCTCCAAGAGCTGCGTCTTGAGGATTTTTGTTGTTGTTGCAGGGTTTGTTTTGGGTCTTCTTCCTGGTAGTGCGGAGCACGTCATTGGAGCCTAATCTCTGACTTTCCAGCGCAGTAAAGTTGAGCTTTGGTCAAATTTTCTGCGTTGGACGCTTTGGATGCGCCACGTCCAAAGTGTTCAAACGTTCAAACGTCCAAAACGCAGGATTTGCGCTGCAAAAACGCGTGTCCACATAGACTTTGAATGTAAACTGGACACTTTTGACGTGGCGGTGTGAACGTATAAGACGTATATTTTCAACCTTATAGAGCAGTGGTCCCCAAACTACGGCCCGCGGGCCACAAAGCTTGTCCAAGTTATATTTGGGCCCGAGCGCCACAAGCTGGCGAGAGGCCTATTAATCTCGTAAGGCCGTGCGAAGCACGGCTGCGAAAGTGCGCACGTAGTGCGCACGAAATCGAGCGCGAAGCGCTCGCCCACTTCCAAACACTCACTAACGCACTCCCTTACTCATGCACGCCCCGTGCATACTAATTAGTAGTAGGAAAATGGAACATTACCGTTGGAAATGGGCGAAGCCCGTGCAAAAGTGCGCACTAAACGAGCACTTTACATTGAGATGACGACCGCAAAGCGGTCGTCATCCCCATATAAAGCACTCATTTGCCCTAAGTAGCTCACGAATACGTTCCCCATCTCTTGCATGTTCCGTGCATATAAGCATGTAATGCAAAAATTGAACATTATTACTGTATAGAGGGCCAAAAACACAAAGTGGGCGGAGCCCACTCAAAATTAACGAAAGTACCCGTCAGTGACCAGGGACCCACACCATGAGGTAGGAAAGCGCGAGCGCTTTCCGAAAATGTATAGTTTATGATATTTGAAAAATGGGAAACATTGTTTTCGCATCGGAATATCCCTTTTCTAAAACAAAAAAAATTGGCGCGTCAGCGCCCCCAAATGTACCAAAAATGCATTGAGAGATGGGAAATGACCCAAAAAAAATCTGATCGTAGAATCATGAAATTTGGCGCCGAGGTAGATGGTGACAAGAGAAGTAAAAAATATTATTACGGCAACGCCGTCCGCCCAACCAAATGTCGGCCATATTGCTTCAAAAATGGCTAAACATGACTTCGGAGTTTTTCCAAACATCGTACTTTTACGAACTCCTCTCAGGGCGTTGGCCCTAAAAAGCTGAAATTTGGTGAAAATGCTACTGAGGAGTGGGACATCAAAAGTTATCCAAATTACATTGATACCTCTCACGGTCTCTGTGCGGCGAAGCCGCAAACTGTAGCTAGAATTTCAGAAATCTCCCATATTTAAAATTTCTGCCGTTTGCGCAGATAAAGTCCGAATTGCGTCAAATTAGAATCAGTTGTTAAACTCTTTGCCCTAAACCTACTTGAAGTGAAATAAATTCATTTGGCGCCACAGCGCCCCCTACAGATTTTATATGGAGGTTAAATGTTTAGTTTTGCGAAATTATATGAAATTTGACACACAACTCAATTTTGGCATCCCCATCAAAAAAGTCAATGAGACCCATGTCATAATTGTTATGGCGTTGCCGTAACGATGACCGAAACCTTTCATGTTATTCCAATGGGGAAATCGCCAGAACATGTTTACACTTTAGACTTTCACAAACTCCTCCCAGGGCGTCAGCCCTATTAACCTGAAATTTGGTGAGACTCATCTTCAGGACCATCAAAAGTTATCCACATTTTCATTCAAAGAGTCACGGTGTCTGTGCGGCAAAGCCGCACATTTTGCCAAGAATTCAAAATATAATAGCTTTTTGATGGTAAAACAAAGGGGAGAAGATGTGACAGCGTCACAGATTCAGCAGTAGGCGTAATAAAAGGACAATTGGGGCGCGTTAGCGCCCCCTCCTCTTGCGGCGTGGCGGCGGTGTGGCGGCGGCTTGGCGAGGGCCGATCATTGCCGCTTGCGGCTATATTTTATTTTATTCTTATTATTTTTTGCCGTAGGCTTTATTAGACAGTAGATGGAATGAGAAAGAAAGGAAGGGGAATGATGAGAGAGAAAGGAGGACATGCAGCAAATGTCGGAGTCGGGATTCAAACTCACGATACTGTGGCTGGCCGTTCATTTTACCTTTTGCCTGTAATGCCCACATTTCTCTAAGAGATGGCAACTGTTCCCTTTAAGCTGCGCGCCTGCGCAGCTGCGCACTGCTCGCACTTAGTGCACTGCTCGCATATAGTGCACTGCTCGCACACAAGAAAATCTATGGCGCGCAGAAAATAAAATTCACCACAAACGGCCACCGGGGCCAATCAAGCAGGAAGCGCAAGTGTTTGACACACTGAAGAAGACTCTTGTGGACAGTAGAAAACTCTTGTGGACAGTAGAAGACTCTTGTGGACAGTAGAAGACTCTTGTGGACAGTAGAAAACTCTTGTGGACAGTAGAAGACTCTTGTGGACAGTAGAAGACTCTTGTGGACAGTAGAAGACTCTTGTGGACAGTAGAAGACTCTTGTGGACAGTACTCTTGTGGACAGTAGAAGACTCTTGTGGACAGTAGAAGACTCTTGTGGACAGTAGAAAACTCTTGTGGACAGTAGAAAACTCTTGTGGACAGTAGAAGACTCTTGTGGACAGTAGAAGACTCTTGTGGACAGTAGAAGACTCTTGTGGACAGTAGAAGACTCTTGTGGACAGTAGAAGACTCTTGTGGACAGTAGAAGACTCTTGTGGACAGTAGAAGACTCTTGTGGACAGTACTCTTGTGGACAGTAGAAGACTCTTGTGGACAGTAGAAAACTCTTGTGGACAGTAGAAGACTCTTGTGGACAGTAGAAGACAGTAGATAATTAATCATTATTTAATGCATTTGGAAAACAATTCGTACATTGAGCCTTGCATTTGTTGCTTTGTTACAAGTTACAGGTCAAATCTTGCGTGTAATTTATAGTAATTCATTAGTTCACACAAATACACCATATTTTCCTGGCCCGGCCCCTCGGCCAAATTTTACAACCCAATGTGGCCCTCGAGTCAAAAAGTTTGGGGATCACTGTTATAGAGTATAAATTATCTCTTATCCTTTTTATTTCAATACCCACGTCATCGATCTGGAAAAAGTGTTCTTAATCTAGGATTTATGCCAAAACCTGGTAAAAATCAGATTGATATATGAGTTAAATTCAATCTGAAATTGCTCCAGGTAAAGGTACCCAGGATAAGGCATTCTGACAAACGCAACAGCAGAATGTACAGAAAAATGAAACAATTTTAAAATCCTATAGAGATAAATGTACAGACATCTTTTCAATCTACAAATGTGAAAAGGGCTTTTTTTCAAAAACAGAACAGTCCGTATTTCTGTTAAAACAGACTTAAGTATGTCCATCCTTGTCTCCTTGCTGCCCTGTGATTGATCCCATTGTTCAGGAGGATTCAAATGATGAAATCTTGTGAATGTCATCTGACAGATATTGCAAGAATTCATGCTACACCCAGCTTGACTGACTGGAAACCTGCTATTACCAGAGCCTAATAATCCAGTGATTTGCCTGCCACCTGCGAGAGCATGTCGACTGCATATGGTACATGTGCCCCAGAGTTTCCCTGCCATGTCTAATCCTAGGGGCGGACGGCAGCAGTAGCAAACTCTAATGGGCTGCATTGAGTGGGTGTGTGTTCATGGTGAGTGTGTGTGTTCATGGTGAGTGTGTGTGTTCATGGTGAGTGTGTGTGTTCATGGTGAGTGTGTGTGTTCATGGTGAGTGTGTGTGTTCATGGTGAGTGTGTTTGTTCATGGTGAGTGTGTGTGTTCATGGTGAGTGTGTGTGTTCATGGTGAGTGTGTGTGTGTTCATGGTGAGTGTGTGTGTTCATGGTGAGTGTGTGTGTTCATGGTGAGTGTGTGTGTTCATGGTGAGTGTGTGTGTTCATGGTGAGTGTGTGTGTTCATGGTGAGTGTGTTTGTTCATGGTGAGTGTGTGTGTTCATGGTGAGTGTGTGTGTTCATGGTGAGTGTGTGTGTTCATGGTGAGTGTGTGTGTTCATGGTGAGTGTGTGTGTTCATGGTGAGTGTGTGTGTGTTCATGGTGAGTGTGTGTGTTCATGGTGAGTGTGTGTGTGTTCATGGTGAGTGTGTGTGTTCATGGTGAGTGTGTGTGTTCATGGTGAGTGTGTGTGTTCATGGTGAGTGTGTGTGTTCATGGTGAGTGTGTGTGTTCATGGTGAGTGTGTGTGTTCATGGTGAGTGTGTGTGTGTTCATGGTGAGTGTGTGTGTTCATGGTGAGTGTGTGTGTGTTCATGGTGAGTGTGTGTGTTCATGGTGAGTGTGTGTGTTCATGGTGAGTGTGTGTGTTCATGGTGAGTGTGTGTGTTCATGGTGAGTGTGTGTGTTCATGGTGAGTGTGTGTGTGTTCATGGTGAGTGTGTGTGTTCATGGTGAGTGTGTGTGTGTTCATGGTGAGTGTGTGTGTGTTCATGGTTCAGAACAGACGCTTTTTGGAGGTGTGACCACAGCTAATAATGTCACAGCTGTTGAAGCTTGGCCATTGGTAATTCAATTTGTAAACTTGTAAGTACATACATAGTGGCTTGTGTGAGGTCTAGAGAGAGTTTGTGGCAATTGAAGTGAAAGTAATATTAACTCAAGGAAAGTCATATTTCTGCAAAACAATCAGACAAAACATTATTACCATTAGAAGAAGAAGAAGAAGAAGAAGAAGAAGAAGAAGAAGAAGAAGAAGAAGAAGAAGAAGAAGAAGAAGAAGAAGAAGAAGAAGAAGAAGAAGAAGAAGAAGAAGAAGAAGAAGAAGGAGAAGGAGAAGGAGAAGGAGAAGGAGAAGGAGAAGGAGAAGGAGAAGGAGAAGAAGAAGAAATAACGTAAATGAACAAGAAGAAGAATACCTTGCAGTAAACACACTGGATGGCTCAGACAAATAACTAAAATATTTATATATGTAGTGGAAGTACTTAGGACAGTCTTTCCTTATCAGCCTGTAAGGGCCTGTTTGCTTGTGTAAGCACTGTTTGTAGATTCCACTGTTTATGCTGAACAGACATTCTACTTTATTTTCGAAGCAACAAATTGTATTTAAATGTACCTCACAAATGGCCACAGCTTTCTTTGTAAAGAAGAATGAGTCCGAACACACCCCGTGCTGCAAAAGGGTCTGTGCCCTGCTAGACCCCCAGAGCGCCAGGACCTGTGCTTCCCTGTGTGAGGTCACCATTAACAAGTAGATATAAATACTTTTTCAGTCTGCCTGCAATGAACATGACATGCTGTATCTACCAAATGCATGTGTGCGGTTGTTTGCAACATGGTTTAAAATACTGAAACATGTTTTTGACTTAAAGGACCCATATGCATTCATTGTTATTGGCCTTTCAACATTGACTTGAGTACATATACTTGCCATCTCACATTTTAAAACTTAAATAATGTATCTACTGAAAGAACACATTACTCTATATATTTGAGGTAATCCCTTGACATGATTGGTGTTAGCACTCCAATCTGGCAGCAGAGGGAATTACCAACTAAAGCTAGCTTTCCCTCGACATGCTAATGTAAGCACATAGTTGTAATGATTTTATGAAAGAAATGAGTCTGGTGATCTCTTAAGGAGATCTCGGAACTCTGTCTGACAATCTGGGACATTAGAAACCAAGTGTTTTGTGAGGCTCATAGAGCAAGCTGTAAAGATGAGCTTGATGAGCAGATTTAACCTGTTACCACCCACCTGTCCGCCGGCGAACATTTTCTATATCTCAAATATTCTCTTACATCATCACTTTTATTTCCGTGGTCAATACCAGCAAGCCATACATCATTTTAAAGCTTATTTTCTCAACAAAACGAATATGTCATTGATTTACATTGAATAATATGCCCCAAGAAGCAATTGCCAATAGTTTGTGAGAAAGTCTTTTACAAACGCATGTCCTACCTGTTTGCTGTTTATGACGGACGAAACGGCTTTAATTCTGTACATCCTTGTACTCAGTCTGTCCGTAAGGAATCATTGAAAAACAATATCCACTTGTATTTTTCCTGAAGTTATCCGATTTCGAGATATTGTCAAGTAAACAAACTTTTCTTCGTTTCTCGCCGGACGAGAATGCGCTTGTCCGGCGCATTTCTCCGTCCATAACAAATTACCTGTTTGACTTATACGATAGTGTTTGACATCGATCGCTTCCTTAGACTGTTTCCTACAGAATGAGACCATCCACGAATTTTTCTGTCACCGGGTTTGTTTGCTACAGCCTCCGGAGGAAAAAAATGCGGCGCTTCCGAAGCGCGCGTCCATCTTTGTTTTTAGCCCTTAGCTTCTGCTAACAGGCACGCAAGGGACTTTGAGTGACATATTATTCTAGCCAATAAGGAGACCTTTGTCCTGATAGGCGGGACAAAGGGTTTATTTACACAGAATGTTCTGTATTCTCGTGCGTAAGGCTCCGGGAAGGCTGTAAAGAGCCAGATTTCTCGGCAGGATTTTGCACATAACGTTTTCTGAGTTTATTAGCCTTTTGGACGTGCATTTTGTTAGATATATGTATTATTATACCAATACAAAAATAAAATAAAATATTATAATTTTTTTTTTTTTTTTTTTACCTCTATATGGGAAATTCATGGGTAAACTCATATTTACACATTTTCACATTTTTTTTTTTTAGCAGTTATAATTGCTATTAGTGGCCTACAAAACATCAAAATGTATGTTTTATGATCATAGAGGAGCTAAAATTGTAATAAAACAGTTTGGCACAGTTGGCACATATTTGGATCACCTGTTCCGAATATACTTTTTGATACAAAAAGGTCAACAGCACCAAAATGCCTGTTCCTAGAGATCTATAACTTTACACAGTTGTTGTCAACAAGATAAACATCATGTACAGTGAACAGCATATGCACACAATGAAGTATGTCATGCTCAGGACCATTACAAATTGACAATATTCAGGCAAGACTAAAAAAGGATGTTTTGTTTATGCTTGGGCCTCTGTAGTGTAAGTGTTCATGTGCACATCTGCAGAAACTAGAAGGCCTAAGCTTTCTAATGATGCATCACACTTGCATGTGAAACATAAGATCCTCTTTTAATAAGCAATGCCATTTGGGTATGTCCAACCATTTTGCACAGGGCGAAAATAGGTGGGTGGTAACAGGTTAAGTTTGATGAGGGAACAATGTCATAGCTTTTGCTTTATAGAGTGATAAGATAAGATAAGATATTCCTTTATTGTCCCACATGGGGAAATTTCATTGGTGCAACGCAGGTAGATACAGAGGTAGATACAGAAGAACAGATCACTTATAGGAAGTCTGAAAAACACTTTCAGTAGAAGATCTCCTATAAATAAATAAAAACTTCCATAGACAAATAAATAAATAAATACATAAATACCATTGCATGTGATCACGACAGTAATTGCACATATGTGTCACGACAGCACATAGATTGCACATGAATTTCACAGTAATTGCACATATGACAGAATTGCACATGGTTAGGTCAGTATTGCGAGTGTTCAGTACTAACAGTGTTTGTTATAAAGTCTGACAGCAGCAGGAAGGAAAGACCTGCGAAACCTTTCCTTCACACATCGAGGGTGGATCAGTCTCTCACTGAAGCTGCTCTCCAGAGCGGAGAGAGTGTCCTGCAGGGGGTGACACTCATGGTCCAGCATAGATGTGAATCTAGCCAGGACCCTCCTGTCCCCCACCTCCTGCACCGAGTCCAGAGCACAGTCCAGGACGGAGCTGGACTTCTTGATGACTCTGTCCAGCCTCTTCCTCTCCCTCTCTGTGATGCTGCTGCTCCAGCAGGCCACACCGTACAGGAGCTGATGCCACCACAGAGTCGTAGAAGGTCTCCAGGAGTGGCCCTGTCACTCCAAAAGACCTGAGTCTCCTCAGGAGGTAGAGCCGACTCTGGCTCTTCCTGTACAGTGCGTCTGTGTTGTGAGTCCAGTCCAGTTTGTGGTTCAGATGAACACCCAGGTACTTGTATGAGTCCACTCTCTCAATGTCCCGTCCCTGAATGTTCACTGGTGAGGGGGCAGTGAGGTGGCGTCTGTGGAAATCCACCACCATCTCCTTGGTCTTCCCCGCGTTGATGAGGAGGTGGTTCCGCTGACACCAGTCCACAAAGTCCTGCGCCAGTCCCCTGTACTCCGCATCATCGTCGTCCGTGATGAGTCCGATGATGGCAGAGTCGTCAGAGAACTTCTGCAGGACACAGCTGTCCGTGTCATGTCTGAAGTCTGCAGTGTAAAGGGTGAAGAGAAAGGGCGCGAGGACAGTGCCCTGGGGCGCCCCCACACTGCAGGTCCAAGTGTCAGACACACAGTTCCGGGCTCTCACAAACTGGGGTCGGCCTGTGAGGTAGTCCAGGATCCACTCTGCCGGGTCATACTCCACACCAGCCGTCTCCAGCTTGTCCCTCAGGAGCAGCGGCTGGATGGTGTTGAAGGCGCTGGAAAGATCGAAGAACAGAATCCTCACAGAGCTGCCAGGCTTTTCCAGGTGAGAGAGAGAGCGGTGCAGCAGGGAGATGACGGCGTCCTCCACTCCAATGCCAGACCGATATGCAAACTGCAGCGGGTCCATGGCTGAGCTCACGGTGGAGCGGAGGTGGTCCAGGACCAGCCGCGAATGCATGTTCTGATCTCTCTCTTTTCCCTTAACTTTATAACTAATCCTAATAAATGTATTTAATGCACCTCATGCTCTTTCATAACACACTTACACCACGCACACAGATGTACTAGGAACTTTAACAACAGAACATGTAAAAGTACACTGACAAAGAGGTAATTACAGCAAATAATTGAGGTAGAGGCTGGTACATTTATAAGCACAAAGCCTATGAAGGTGAAGTATTAAGCGTTCCACTGCCCATAGCCTCAGCAAACCTTTTGAGGAGACAGAGAAAAGAGGTGAGGGAAGATCAATCTTAACTCTGTGTTCTGAGAGCATTTTCTCACTGACAGATCCCACCTAGGCTGGGTCAAAGCAAGACGGCCTTGAAAAGAACAGAGAAGAGAGGGGTGGATCAAGGGGACTGGGTGATTATGTAGAGAAGAAAGCACACAGGTGGACATCAAAGACACAGAGAAGTTGTTGTACCACCTTGCATTGCAGAGTGTTGCCCTTGCACACTACTGTAAAATATGTGTCGAAGTCAGCCCTGTTTTCCTTTATTAGCTTTATTTGCTTTGACCAGAACAAGTTGTTTGGTTCGAACTTAAACAGAGTCACGTAAAATCGTAACATTTCTGATATGTCTGAGTTGTTTATGTGAATATAGTTTACCTAATAAAGTGGCTAGTGTGAGAAGTATATGTATTACTTTCTTTTTTCTTAAAAAAAATACCAATAACGCAGCTTGATGCTATCTCCGTAAGCTGTTGGCTTTTCATTTTGCACACAATGTGATATCACACTATGCGTTCTGCGTTTGGGTGGAGGGAGAGGGCGTAGCAGCTGAGGAAACTAATCCTCTCTTACAATAACACATTTATTCACACAGACTGGATAAGGTGACACTTTGGCTCCCATAATCTCCATCTTTTTCTACAGTGCCCCTTTTCTATAGATTATATTTTTCTTTGCTGTACAACATGTATTTTCCTATTCTATACTTGTTGCCTTTGAGCATGAAACAACCCCAGCTTGGTAGACATGAGTAACAACATGGAAGCTTAATATATCAAGAGTAAATGGCAATGGATTTAATGTCATTCTGTTTGACCCACATTTAAAAACCTAGTTTGAGGCTTCTTGAACACAATTTATATGTTTATTGTTTTGACATTTGCGAAGCGTTGATCCATTAAATTTGCTTCTTATGGCTATTTGCTTGTTTGTTTAGGCGAGGCAAGTTTATTTGTAGAGCACAATCCGTACACAAGGCAATTCAAAGTTCTTCACACAAGAGGGGAAAAAATGCATTAAAGTCTTTAGTGTGTGGCAAAGCTATACTGCAAATAATGAGAAATACATGAAAAATGTCCTAACGAAAAAGGTTATTTTTAGTTGCAATTCATTAATTAGTTTATAGAAAACGTTACAGTTTTCTTGACCAAAATTAGTATCACGATAATGATATTCAGTCCAGTATTATTAGTCAGTCCAAAATAAATGTGTTAAAACATTTCTTTGTTAGTTGAGGTTTAATTATCATACTGTCACAAGTATGATACTGTAATATCACAGTATCATACATGTTTTTTGATTTGCTTTGTGTTATCTGCTCTTTTGGAAGAATATTTTACCATAAACAATATACTTGATACTTCCATTTTGCATATCATCAAAATAAAAGTCACAATATTATCTGGATGTCTATATATTACCCACCTATACCTCCATAAGCATTACTATTTAATGTGTCTGCTATCAACAATAAAACATTATAGTAGATGAATTACGGTAAAAGCAATCAGGTCAGAGAGCGGAGAATGTCTGAGAGGCAATATATTCTTATCATATATCTAGCTCCGAGAAGACAAGTAGCTCTCTGGTCTGTGGTCAATGCTCTGCAAGGCCTGGGGATGTCTGCAGTCATAAATCTGTGCATGAGTACGTCACTGTGTATCGGACAAACACAAGAAAGACCACTGGGCCTGTGTGTGTGAACGTCCAGCTTTGTTTGTGCCGTGACGCCCGGATGAGATGAAAGACTCAGTGGGCACAGTCAAATGTATGGAAATAAATGTGCGCGCTGAGGAATACACTTTCATAAATCATGCCTGAGCGTCTGAGTGAAAGATGCTCTGATATGGAAGGAAGAGCTGCTTTCATTCCCAAGGTGCATAAAAGAGGTTATGCAGGTGACATCACACCATTGGTAGTTTTAGCAGTGATGCAGAAGTGTCAAGTGAGTAATGACCTTTAAAAAAAAGCTAGTACAGTTAAAAATATTAAATGCTACAACACGGTTTGAAAAGTCAATAGGTGTAGAAAACCATATGCTCATATTTATCACTGATACATACTTGGGATCATGCACAGTTGAACTTATTACCTTGCTATGTTTGTTTGTTTGTTTGATGAAGAAAGGAATTGCTGTGTCACCCAACTGCCTTCATCAAACAAGCTAGCCAAGCAACAACTGAATATTTATACCATATCAAATTAATTTCAGCAAAACAAAAAAGCTCCACGGTAAAAATAAATAATAAATACATAAATACGTCTAAAAACATAAAATACATTTTAGCAGTTGTGCTGCCAATCATTCTACCACTTATTACCACTCAGGTGGAATGTTGAAGAGCTTTTTTCCAAATAATAAAATGTATAACCTCTATTCATAGCAGGGTTGCCAGGCTTCAGAAGCCAAAGCTGCACAAGAGCATTTGAATACCCGGCCAAAGCCAGATGAATGTTCGGCACGGCTGCATTTTTCTTTGTATTTATGAATGCGCTCCTCCGGTGACACAGACTTGCCCCCTTCTCTCTCTCACTCTCAAATAGAAGCTCAACGGAGCCCATGTGGCTTTGGATATTAAGATTTGTCACTGAAATAGGTCTATTCTAAAATAATAAATGTTACATAGAACATTGCTCTATCCAAAACCACAGACGGAATATTTTTGACCGGCAACAGCACTTAAAAATCTGTCCAGTTCTGCAGGAAAACCATAGACCTAGCAACACTTATTCATGGGTCCGAAGTGACACATTTGGTGTTTCTGCCAACTAGAGGATGGAAGCTGCTTGCTCTGCTGTGAGCTGTGCCAATAACACGTCTCAAAAGTAAGGATTAATCTTCTATTACATCCCCAAAGACCTGTTTTGTCACCAGAAATGGATTACTGCCATTAAAGGACCCAGTGGACTTAAAGAAATCAGACTGTGTAGTCAGCACTTTGTTTCAGATAGTTAGCAGCTGGCTAATGCTTGTTTTAACATTAAACTACCACGTTAATTGTGTGGCTATGCTAATAAACCTTATTAGCCCCTAGTCTTAACGTTAGTCCGTAACCTTGAAGTTTTGAGGGCTTGTCTGGTGCACAGAGGGCTTTTGGAGGCAAAAGTTTGCAAAAGTTTGTTGTGGAAAGTTGGTTAGCTGCTTTTAAGTCGTGTCAGCAACTTGCCAAGCAGTTTATAAGGATTAAAACACCAAACGTCTGTCTTCTTTAAGTATCTTTTAACAGATGATTGGTGGAATAACAGAGATATCACGAAGTAATATTGTCAACTGTATGCCCAGGCCAAGTTTAGTGTTCCTCTGAAGTAAAGTGCTCTTTGTTCAGACTCTACTGTACTTCATTGTACACGGCTCCTCTGTGGTGGAACTATGGATGTGGGACGTCCCGCAGGATCATAGTGGCTTTTTAATGGCGCCTTTAGGCTTCTGCTGCACGTGCCCAGGTGGAATAGTGCCGGTCAGCTGTTTGTGGACGCTCACATTCCCACCTGTGAGGCACTATTAAGTCATTTGACAAACAAATTCATGTAGCGCCTGGAGTTGCCTGAAAATGCCGTTATAATGACACTGATCAATCCTCAAATGAGCTCGTGCAGATGCACACTGGTATTGGTATTGGTCTAATTTGACTGCTGTGTTTTGTTTTGTGTACCTTGTCTTCTTTTAGTTATAGACCACCTTGTGTCTGAAATACATGAATAATAAGATCATATCTAACCTCGTAGATAGGCTACAACATGCGGTTACATCCTCAAAATGGCGACTACATCAAATTGGTCACTGACTGAAACCCATGAATGTTTGGTCAAGGATGCATCTTTTCCTCCTCTGAAGATGTACCATTTGGATTTAGTGTGCTCCGCTAGAGGAGATCCTTAAGTTTTAAGTTCTAAAGTAAAGTAAAAGAGTGTTTAAGCTTCATCATTTTGTCTGTAGATTCTCCCATCTGTCATTAACAGTCAAGTTCATTAAGTCGAATTAAACTCATTTGTTTCTAACATTTGCTACATTCATGTAACCAAAGTTGTATGTTCTTTTGAGTGAATGTAGATGATCTGACCTGGAGATGGCGCTTTAAAGGGCCCAAGAGAGGATGAATTATCTTTAGTGAAAAGCAGATTTAATTGGGTTGCTCCCCGGTTCCTTCTCTGATAAGAATGCCTTGATAAAACATAATTCCCTTTCCTTTCTTGTCGCCCACATTCCCACTATATGCCTTATCCGTCAGATCTTTTCATTTAAACGTCTGCCAATTCTACACTTTTACCTTTTATGTGTACAGTATGTTTGGTTTTCACGGCTCGGCGTGGCCAGCTAATTTATTTTCCCTATGTGTGTGAAATACAAAATGAATGGCCCTGAGCAAAAATACATAAATAGTTTCTCTTTAATTCAGCTGCTCTCTCTCTTCTTTCTTTGCCTCTACACTTGTTAAAAATCCAGCCAAATTGACATGAAAGTATAGCCAGTGACAACCCGGACTGCTCCTCCATAATCAACTCCCAGAATCCGAATCATAAAAGGTTTATTGCCATAGTCCGTGTACAGAATTCACAGGCTCGGATCTTGCTTTGGTGCTACAGTGCATTATAGAGCAATGGACAATAATAAAAGCAAGATATATCAAATAAGGCATGCATTTAAACAAAATAATTTAAATTTACCTGAGGCCTGCATCAAAACCACTTTTACAAACATATTCCCCCCTCACCAAAAACTGTTCAATTTTATAAATCCTATTTATCGATGAGTCCCAGATCTTTGAAGCTTGTGAGCAAACACGCCTCCAAACAGATTAGCGGTTCAATACTCGCGTGGTGGTGGTCTGAAAGGCAGTCGGCACAGATTGGGGGACATTTCCTCAGGGCAATTGGAGGGCAATGCACTCAGCAATATTTGGATATTTGCTATTCTGCTGTAGAATATTATCTATTGTGGAAACTCATGCATGGAAAAAGCATTAAAAGTGATCAACAATAAACCTAATTTATACAATATCGCAGTGCATCTTCTTGCTTTGCTAAGGTTTAAGTACTTGCAGGGCCATTTTGGAAATCTCCAAGTGCACAAAAGCTGAACGCACCTGTCAGCGCCCTGTCGTCCCTTTCACAACTTTGGCCCATGAATTATAAATGTACTATTTCACCACTTCTGGGCATCCCCACGATACAAACAGCTCCTGACTTGACTCATTCCGTATTTGCATTTGCTTTTGCTTTGGTCTCTCCGCTCTGCACCTCTCTCTCCCTTTCGCTTGACATTTTGTTTTTCATAGCCTTTTTCGGGATCCAACCAAACAATGTCATAGAGGGGAAAAAGTTTGGAGATTCTGATCGCAACTTTGAAAGTGAATTTCACGCTACTTCTCTGCAAATCGTTTATTTTCCCCCAAGAGACCAAATGTCTTTCAGGTGAAAACGTAGAAACAGGAAGACTTTAATGAGAGAGTTTCATCAAAATGTTATCAATCTTTACACTGTATTATGTTAGACTATAAATACAAGCGACTAACTTTTCAAAAGATTATGAAAACTTTGATTCGTCTTTCATTCTATGTTTCATTTTACTGTTTACCATCTCATTCTCCATTGTGTTATACATGCGATTTCAACCTTGATGTCAATGCGAGTGCTTTGGCCCCATGGGGAGTATTTACACATTAGGCCTAGTTCTTTGATTATTTTGACCTGGTTGCTGTGTTGTCCTCAGAAGACGGCCTAATATAATTGCCAATTAAATTAGGGAAGCGAGCCTTGCACACACATCCTCCAGCGAGTCTCCGGAAGAAGCGCACCTCCCTAAAGTGATAACACATGGAAACGGTAATACGACAAGCTAAATGTGATGTATTCTCTGCCCAGATAAGATATTGGATTGTTTACAGGCCTTCATTGTTTTGTAATAAATTGCAAACTCCAATCTAGTTGCTCCATTTGGTTTGGATAGATCAAGTGTCTAGAGTAAAGTCAAGAGTTATTTAGTCCTAATGAAACGACTCACAAGCTGATGTATTTCTGCTTTAATCCTGAAAAAAAATATCAGTGTTATACCCGAAGGTCATTGAACACAACATCACCAACTGTTGTGTCCCTGTGCAATGTTGCAGTTGTTGAATAGTTCGATACAAACACCAAATATAGTGGAGGAATACATCAATATTGTTGTAATCCCTCATTCATCCAGGAGTGTTCCAAAGAGCCTTCATGTTGCATAATTCGCTATGGAAGATTCACATGTCGAACCTCCACAAACATATTATTTCTATGTCTTAAAGTTCTTTCCACTGACAACGATCTTGTCTTTGGTATTGAATAATGACACCACTGTCTGATTCTGTTGTAAAAAAATACATTTTAAAAAATCATTTTCTTTGTTTTTTTGATAGGCCCAATAATTACGGAGAAATTAAGCATAAATCAGATCAACAAATCTGCACTCTGACAGCCAATTCCACCCTAGAAGAATGACTTGTCTCCAGTTACATTTTAAACTAGAATGTTGAAATGTTACGTGAACACAACCTATTCTGAAGGAGAACTAGTCTCAAAGCAAAATGTAATCGTGGGTTTCAAGCTATGGCAACATTCCTCCGTTATTATAGCAATTACGCACTTTAAATCAATCTTTCAGAGGGGAAAACATCTCACAAAATCCTTCAAATTAGGAAGCGATAATTAGCCTGAAAGCCATGAACACCTCCAGTTACTGCTGTATCCATCACGTTTGCAGATGAGTTCTCCTTCAGAACTGACAATATGCAAAATGTCTTCCACTGAACACTTGTTCCACTGTTCAACGTACGTCTTTGAACATCAAGCACATTTGTTAATAGGACTAAAGTAAGCACTCATTTCAAGAAGGTTAAGTAGCCAACCTATGTGTTTCGAAAGCTTTTCTCGACGGCTTTCGCAACAGTAATGCACCTTTATGGTTGAAAGATCACACCTTCAACTTTCAAAACATCACCGTGCAATGCTTATTAGTGCGAGCCCAATGGGGAAGATGTTTGTTTAGCTGCTGCAGTCCAATGGGGGAGCATATTGTTTGAAGGCCTGCCATTTCAATCAGGCCTGTTGTTAAGAGGCGGCTGTGCAGGGAACCTGGCCAGGCGCGTTGCCAAAGGGACACGTGTGGTTCATCACGCCAGTAATTGGATTTGATTTAGCGTGGTCGCTTTTCCCCATGTTTAATTATGATACTTAGCCACAATACTATGCTCAAGAAAGACATGAAGGGAGCACAGGAATCCCAAAATGAGGACGATTAGCGATCTGGGAATAGTGGGTTTGTTCATTAGTATGCATGAGCTATTTATCAGTTCACAATTCGTTTGAGATGCCCCATTGAGGGATGGGGCCGTTCTATCATAGTGAGGAAGGACAATGGTTTGGATGAGAGGAGACGAGGAGACTAGAGGTAAAGAATAAGCAGAATTTGACTTTACTTTACTTTCGACAAAAGCAGAAAGACTTGTTTCATTGGAGAAAAATGAGTTCGCCACTTGTCTTTGTGTAAAATGTTTGATAGATCGCATGTACTGATCAGTAACATCTGCAGTTGGGCCAGAATGCTGATGGACACGAACATGAACACAAAACCCCAATTCTTGCAACTTTGTACTGGCTGTATGTTCCTTTTAAATATAGATTTTTAACATTTGATTGCTTGTTTTTGAAGCTTGGAATGGACTGGCCCCACAGTTTGTCTGAGGACCAGCTTAAGTGTCACCTTAAAGACCCACCTATTTTCCTCTCTTTTATTGATCTGTTCACTATATACACGCCTGTTAATTTATCATATTGTCTGATTGTTTTATTTTAATTTGTATTGTATGGTTTGGTTTTATTTACTGTGTTTAAATCATTTTTTTCAGTGCTGGATTGGAAATAAAGTGGATTGGATCAATGCAGTCGAGGACTATTTTATAAAAGTTGAGTCTTTGCAGATGGTCTAACCTAGAGCTATTGCACGATTCTTCTTATTCTCGCTGATACAATTATTTTCAAAGTCAAAATATTCCCCTCAGCAAACTGGCAGCATGATGGAAGCAGCCCTCAGGAGTAGAAGAAAGCATTGGTGTGTGTGCTTGGACTGGCTATGCTCAGAGCGGAGGGTGGGAGAGATTTACACCAAGAGCTCCATCGATTATGACAAGTCCTCACTCTCTGGAGGGGGGGGGACCATGCTCCAGCTATTTGTTTGACGGGGAGAAAAAAAAATCAGTGGGACTCTATTAGCGCACTGGACTGCATGGACTGATGACATTCAGCTGTAGACAGGCCTCTCTGGATTTGACCCTTTCACCCGCCTCTGCTGGTGGCTCAGACAGGCCTGTAGACAGTCCCAACCCCCCCTGGATCGTGTGCGGCGCTGCGTGTGTGTGTGCGTGTGTATGTGTGTGTGTGTGTGTGTGTGTCAGAGCAGGAAGAGAAGGCCTGAATAATGATTTTCACCTCAGCCTTAAAGACAGTTGGGCTGATGATATATCGCCGCACTTAGCTTAATTGTTAACTATCTAAGTGTTATGGCACGTGATTTCGCATGAGCAGTGAAGCTAATCCTTATTCAAACATTGGATTCTCAAGTGATTCTTATAGAGTCATACTAAAGATTTATTGGCAGAGTGGTATTCAGCTATACAGTAGACCTATGGAGGGATTTATGTTGCGTCATGTTAAAGAGGATATAGCTTTTCAGTGCATAGTTGCAGTGATTTGACAGACATGTAAAATACTCTCACATCCGAGTGACCAAAACATTATTTAGAAATGTGTTGACATTTTGAGAAATCTGTATGCTACAGATGTGACTGATTAAATAGGATGTAGATGTGTTTCACTTTGGGAAAGTTTATACTAAAAGCTTTATTAAGACAAACTCCATTACATCTACCGAATATGCAGAAGCAAAAACAATTATTTATGGAACGATTGTGCAGATCATTGCTCGTCTCATATCACGCTTCCACAATCAGTCAAGCTACTCGGCGTACACAAATTGGAAGGCCGCTTCCCTCCTCACGCTGCTGCTCAATCTCAGCCTCAAGCAAAGGCAACATTTGCCTGCTGCTTTCACATATAGATCCAAATTTGGATCCGACTTGTTTAAATTTTTCCCACATCATTTTCTGAGCCTGTGCACATCACCTCAAGCATTTCTTCTGCTGTTTGTTTGTGCAGAGTTCTCGTGTAGCCCTCCAATCTGGTATGTTTTTTCTCTCTTTGGTTTTTATTTCAACATCTCACTGACCTCCTCAGAGCTGCCCACGCAATCTTAGTGGCAGCAGTTTCCCAGGGCAATTACACATTTAATTGGGATGCAAAGACATAGCATTTACATTGGACAAACCAGATGCAATGTTTTAAGTCTTATAGCAGAATATGCTATATTTCCACACCAGTCCATAGGGCCAATTTAGAGTTGCCAATTTTGCCTCACACAGGGGAGGACATGCAGACTCCACCCAGAGAGATCATGTGATGTTGGTCTGGTCCGGGATTCGAACCCATGATCTCTTTCTTGCATCCCATGGATTTTTGTGCATTTCTCATAACATCAAAAGCTTTATGAAAAACCCTTTATCGTACTAAAATGCATGCTTTCTCAACAGTTATGCACAAATCATAGTCTGCACACATGATTTATTGTATTTCTTTCTTTGTTTTTCTTGTATACAGGGGAGACACACTCTTGTTTTTCCGACCCTGTGATGTAAAAAATAAAAGAATTATAAAACAACCAGATACAATGCAAATAAAACATACAATAAAACAATCAACAGCATTAACAATGACTTAAAAACACACTAACACATACAATATGAGATGAAATCATACAAAGCAAGAGCACTGGCACAGTATGTCATTTTTAACCAGTGCTATGAATTCATTGAAAGGCATGACATATTAAATTTAACAGTCTTTTGTTCCAGACAGCCAGCTAAGTTGCTGAAAGCCTTTTTTCCCCGTCTCCGTGTTGATACGGTGCAAATGAACATTAAGAAAGTCCTGAGATGATCCCAGGAAAAACATCAGACATCTCGGTCCAGAAAAGTGCAGTGCTAGGAACAACAAAGATACTGGGCAGAACCTCAAGCTCCCAGGGGCCTCTGGTAGAGGACCCGAGCTTGAAAGGGGGAGAAATAGAGACCACCCGCGGAGAGTGAGGTACAGTTTTTTTTGTTATATAATACCACCATAATCCAAAGAAATGTAGCCTGAATTAGTTGCCTGACCAGCCATTCCCAACACGTTTTGACAGACGACTTTACAAAACCTGAGGGTCTGGGATCCAACCCAGTCGCGCCAATTTCCAAAGGGAGTGATTCACTGGCGGATTAACCAATAAGACAAACGCATTGTCCGCTCGTGTCCAAACAAACATGGCGGATTACGAGGAAAGGATAGAAATAAGACTGAGAAACATCGCCGACTTCTACTGAGTCAACAAGCGACGCACTAAACTCTGTAAATCTCAGGTAAATAAAGTTATATATTTTGTTCTGAACGTTCAGAAATTTTTTGAGAGACGTCTTCCGCATTTGAGGGACACACGACACAAATTAGCGGCGATGGTTGGAGCGGTAAATGCTGGAACGTCTTTTTTGACGCCGTCCAATGGTCCGATTCCAGACCGAGACGCATTCGAACAGAATGTGGGCGGGGCTGGCGGCTCAGGCAACTGAATTAGCTGTGTTCTACAATTAATAGGAATACACTTGTAAAGAAAAAGGACGATCTGGCTTGCCCTGCCTTGCCCTGTAACTAAACTCTGGAGTCACAATTGGTGGAACGAATCTGGACCGCTGATCATAGAGAAGCCCTCGCGTTTTACGATTGCTGTGCCCTTGCCTCTGTAGTGACTCCTCCATGTTGGCTAAGAGTTCTGGCACAAGGCCAAAGTGATGAATCCTTGAATTTCCAACATTTGCCAGTGACAGAAGTGTGATTGATTTGGCTCTCGGGAATGCAATTTGAGATTTGAGCATAAACATAGTCATTTTCATTGCAATTCTAGAAGGTTATGTTGTCTGTGATGAATAAAACACAGTGCCCATCTCCGAGCTGGTCTAGAAGTTTTTGAAGTCGTGTAAAAGATGGATAAAAAAATGAAGGGAGAATTTCATGCTTTTAGGGATGGGGACAACATAGCAATTTACAGGCTGCAGTAGATTGAAACTTGGACACAATGAGTAGCTGCGTAAGGTGATATGATAGTTATATTTTAAAGGTGAATTTCAATTGCTTTTCTGACAGTCAGAAAAATATCTATGTGATGAATGGTTATTTTGTGCTATAAGGCCTTTGGATCCTATTTTCTGCCCTCAATTTACGCTCAGAGGACACTCATAAATTACTATACCATTCGCATCTACCTCTAATATACGACATAGGCCCGTCTACTACTGACATCGTCAATAAAGCTCTGTTGTAGAAGAAGTACTGTGGTTTGTTAAGTAAAAGTACAGGTATGGATGAAAAAAATACTCACTCATACAACAGTGAGAGTATCACCACAGATTTTGGGAATAATTAAAATGTCAAATGTAGCGATCTTGACAAAGAATGATGCTGGTATGATTTTGGTATTGGTTGAACTTAATTTATCTGGTAATTTTTATTTATTTTGTCAAAGTACCCAACTTTTTTCTGTGTCCACCCCAGAAAGTGTATTGTAAAAGCAGAACTTTGTGAACAAATCAGACCTCAGACTTTACATTTGATCTTTTCAAATGTGTAAGAAAGAGCCACATGAGTCATTATATGACACTTTGGACACTTTGGGATGAGAGCTGATCGGCTGTTTAGGGATATCACCCTGCTTCACTTTAGTGTCTGAAAGAGATGATCTAAAGCAGAAAGGTGTGCCCACTTCCTAATTTCAATGAAATTGAAATGAGGGTGGGTAATGAGAGTTAACGCTGGGGTACAGCATTAACTTAAAATCTTTAGGCAGGATGTCGCCACGGCCATTTCAGTACAGATACCTAGAAATGTCACTTTAGTGCAGTATCGGTACTTTTACTTTGTTACTTTCCACAAATGATAATGCTACATGTGCACTTTGATGAGGAGAGCATGATTTTTGTTCACAAAATCTCATTTATTTGTATGAAATTATAATCTTTACTTCACACCACAGTAAAAAAAAATGCTTACTTATATTATACACCAAGTAACACTTTGATTCTGATTCACGTTTTATTTGTCCCGTAAAGGTAATATCCAACACTCTTTGCACTTGGAGGCTCAAATGTATTAGCTGATGAGATTTTTTCTATTCTACTAAATTTCCTCCTCCTTTGAATTCTCGGAAAGGTGAAAATTGAAAGTGAGTGAACAAAGTGTGTCTGTGAGAAAAGACGAAGTATCTCAGACTGCTCCGCTCAGCACTCCGGTAATATCCACTCATTTTCTCCTCTCTCACACACAGGCAATGGAACAGAGCTGAGTCAGGATATATGATGACCACGAGAACCGACAAAGAGCTGACAACACAAACGTTTTTAGCTCGGGGCTAAAAGCCCGGAATGGCTTGACAATCTACAGTTTGCATTTTGTATATCCACATGTTTTGAAATAGAAATTATGGCCTTGTTACTTTTTTTTTTTTTTTTTGGCAAAACAAGCTTCCTATAACATCCATCCATTTTTGCGATCTGGCCTGTTGTGACATTTATAAGACTAAAATGTTCTATCGAATGCTGCTAAAGGTTGTCTGTCTGCTGATTGTTGTAATTGACTTACAGTGGCATTTGTTTATATCACAAATTGCTGTCGATAGTGAAATAATCCAATCAAATAAACAAATAAATACATTTCCTGAACAGTTTTAGAATGATCTTGAGCTTTATCAGAGCTAGAAGACCACATGGCAACATTAGAAGACAGTAGTATTATTCATTGTCTATTGAAATCATTAGTATGAATCTCTTACTGATATAAATCTAAAGAAAAAACTTGAATCCCGTCTCTGGTCCGTCACTCCTTATCTCAGCATTGATTGGCTGAAGGATAAGTCACCTGCTTTGACCAGTGAGTGGTATTGACGACTCGCCTGTCACAGTCACCTCAGCCGGTGTCGAGAGCACAATGAAGTCGGAGAGGGGGATATCGATGCTGACCAGGAAACCCACGCACCGCACACCGGTCTTTTAGCTGTTCCTTTAGGGAGTTGTTTTAAGGCTTGTGTTAACAGGTCCAAAACAAACTCATCTGCTAAACCTCTGTGTCACCATTTCAACACTACATAAACCATGTGTCTACGGCACACTTTGTTCTGTGATTGTTTGCTTTCTACAAACGTTTTATGTATTAACGATTATTTGTTCCATGACAGCAAATGGGAACTTGAAGAGACACTTGGAAACTTGTGTCATATTATACATAGTTGATTCAGTGTTGTCATAGGTATATTGTAGTATGGCTTACTTATTCAATTTATAACCAGAGATTATAGCAATTATGGCAGTCAAAATCTCTTAATCTGGTTCAGTAATATAAATTTGTATGCCATCATGTCATAAAAAAGTTGCATGTACTTTGATGTAAGAAATATGAATTCCAATTTCCTGTAATCCTATATAATCCTATAAATGAGCCACTCCTGCGCAGAGAAAGAGAGAAAGAGTATTTGGTTTAAATCCTGTCACTCTCTATATTAGGGCTAATCCTGACCAGTCGACTATTATAAACGTTTCAATAATCGTTATGCAGACTAGATTTAATAATTAACTGCATCATTATTAAATCAAAATATCAAAAAAGAATGAACAATTACTTATTTTCATCAATACTATTATTTGTTATTTGTGAATATTCTCTATCTAGAAGCCTTCAGACATCATATTTCATTCATTGGGTGATAATGTATTTAAAACGTCTCAATATACACTGCCTGGGAAAAAAATAAAAATAATCAAAACCTGGATTCAACCAAGAAAATATTTATTGGATAAGGCAGCAGTTGGGTAATTGTCTTTCAGCTGCAACACGCTATTTAAACCCAACTGAAAATAATCGTTAGTGACATTCCTACGTTACATTACATCCAAGCCACCACTTTCCCTTTTATTTGTATGTTTTACTTCACGATATCTTTGAAACCGCACAGTCCCACTTGCAGCACGTCTTCTCGCTCGCACGCGTGAGCCGAGAACGCACGGTGCAATCTAAACCCGCCGAGCAGCTGGGTCAGCAACAAGTCTTTTTATCAAGTATGTGCTATGAGCTCCTCTCACATGTACACAAACGCTCGCTATACTTTGAACTGATGCACTTATTAGCTGTGTGCAAATGTTCTCGCACAATCACCAGCTTGACAATGGCCTGTTTATGGTCTTCCCGAATTGCGTAGTGTCATCAGCCGCCTCTGCTGCGCGTGGCTTGTCTGCTGCCGGAGATAAAATTGTAGCCTAGAGCAAGGAAAAAAACCTGACCACATCCAGTTTCTCTGCCGCTTAATCTGCCCTCTTTCCCCTCTGCACCTCCCAATGCTGCACCCTCTATCTCACTGATCTCCTCTCACACTTGTGTCTTTCATAAGGCCCGACTCTCCTTTCACTTCCCCTGCCTCTTGTTTATTTCTTCACTCGGATCGGGCGGACACTGCTTTGACTCTTTCTCTTGTGGTTTTCATTTAAAAAGCCAGATCGAGCCAATATGGAAACCAAGCATGACTAGTTGATTCCATTTATTTCAGTTTGTAGTGGTTGGAAGCTGCAGTAGAAAGTCTTGGTTTGGAGTCAGGAACACCTTCGGAAGTCCTTTTCGGTAATCCTCATACTACCGTGTTAGGGCCTAAGACTTGGACCATAGTAATTGGAGTTACAGTTAATTTAAACGTTACATATTTTAGTTACGGTATGATTAAAAGCTAACTTGCAGAAGACAATAGAATACTTCAAACTGTCTCATCCGAGTAGCATCTTTAGTTCATCTGACAAAGGTCTGCACTCATGCCTCATAGCTTTCTGAGATATTAAATGAACTGATGAAGCTAATTGGATGAATGGCGGCATGTGTTCACCTCTTAACACTTTTTTTTTCCAGTTGACGGATTTCAATTAGCTTTTGTTTAAGGGCCTAACTGGACGACTGTAGGATTACGCCAACACGCACTCATCATGTTGTGTGTATTGTACGTTTTGTGTGTGGCGTTTGTTAACAGCTATAGATGAGTGTGGCAGAATGAGTGCCTTTGTAAGTGTGTTATTATTTTTTTCGATTACACCAATTTTATAATTTATTGAAGCAATCATTGTAATTGTAGTCGAATCCAATTAACAGGGCCATATGTAGTCGCACTATGGATTCTCTCACTATAGCGACCGGCAAACACTGTACGTGCACAACACTCCACAGCGTCCAGATTACATTCTTTGTCATTTGTCATTTCGAAGGTGTTTCTAGATAATCATTTCTGTCCACGCGCTCCGTCCCATACCGCACGTTGCCCAGCCGGCATTGAAGGGCCATCGGGACACGCAGACACTACGTTTACATCCAATTTAAAATATTCTTACCTGATTACAATCTAAAACATCCCGACGACACATTTGGAGAAGTCCGTATTCCTGCAGCATAAAACAGCGCGCTCCGATGAAGACTAAGAGCAGACTAAAGATGCATTCAACCGCAGCCAATAAAATATAATGCGTTTTAGATAAGCGGAGGTGAAAAAAACGTACGGCCCCTCCATCGCGGACCAGCGCGTGTTGTTTAAATTAACGCAAAAACTATCGTAAACTTGTGAGCAACGCATTTCCTATCATCTGAATATCAAATGCTCAACTTAAATGAGTTTTTGCTTACTTACATCTGCCAAAAATGTAGTTAAATGTATGATAGCTATTTATATCAGCAGTTATAGCTATCAAAGTAGTCAAAGTGGATGTTAAAAATGTGATATACTATTTAATATAGATGAATAAAAAGGAAAAAGAGGTCTAAACAACATGTATTTGTGTCGCTCATTTGCCCCGTGATATAACAACCCTAACACTTTATATTGAGTCTTGATCACAAACTCCAGTCCATTTACTCACAAATGCTCCAAACTTGCTAAACCTTCACAATTCTTGTCCACCCCTTTATACACGCACACAAAACTGCTTGGCTGGCCTTTCTTCTCATCTTACTGCCAGTTTCCCAAACCTATTACAGATAAACCAGATCATATTTGGATTCCTTGTCAGATCTAGTGGGATTGTTGAACTTAATTTTCTGCACGCCATTTATTATGTCGCTTTGTGTCCGAATTTTGGGCTGTGATTGTGGCTGTGTGAGAATGATTTTCCCTGCCTCTGTCATTAACGTTTGCATTTCAATACAACCCGCTTGATTGAACACCAACAGCAGTGTAAGTGGTTGGCAGGGCAATTTCCCGTTTACTTCAAAACAAACATCCATACTTATTGATGTTCCTCTTCATTCGCCCGCAATCAAACAAACTCGCCTGTGTCTATTTTACGTGACAGAAAACCTTTATGCTTGTTTCAAGAATTCCGTCGTACTTTTAGCATTGAAGCTTTCAATCATTGGCTTGTTTCTGCGCCACAATTCCACTATTTGTTTATCAGTGCCAAGCAGGTGGATGTTTGATGTGAGGGGTTAGAGAGCCAGTGCAAAGGCTGGACTGGGTTTTGGGATTCTATGTGAACACTCCAATTGGGTCAAAGCCCTATCTACTACTAAGTCTTTAATAACATACAAAAAAATAAATAAATCATGTCCTATATTAAAAAAAAGCTATTTCTATGCATTTCCATGAGCATCAACTTGTTGCTAAGTTTTGTTCTAAAGTTCTTTCTGAGCATGTCAAGTGATACTTCTCAGACAAGTTGATGGATCGGTTCCCACCCACACTGAGGGAATCCATAAGACGATCTTTGAAATCTGTGGCTGCAGAGGGACGGACTTGCTTAACACAGCTTTGCAACATCACATGGAGCTTTATATGGCAGCTCTGGACTTAAAGCGAGGCCGTCCCTTTTGTTTTAGACCAGTCCAAAGTCAATGTCTGTGGTCCAACTTTGCACATAATCCCACAAAACCTTAGAAAACTGAATGGATATGACGGATGACAAAGACAAAGTGTCGCCTCAACTACACACTGTATGTTACATGCAGTATATCCAGGGAGTGGCAAGAGTGGTTATGTACTTTTTGTGTCCATGAGCGAGACGTTCAAAGAAGGTATTATCCTTTTTCAGGTATTAAGGAATACACTGCAACATTCATAGATTTTACATTTTGTGATTGGAAACTGCAATATTGATCAAAAACAGCAGCCTTCATTGTGGCATTACTTTATTTCTTTAAATGAAAAATGGCCATTTGATATTTTTAGCCTGTAGGATAGATAGATATTTTATTTTATGTCTATTGTATAAAACAGAACAGACAATATAAAAACATAGAAAATAACAATAAGAATGCCCAACCTATGAGAAGACAACTATACCAGTGTTTCTACAGCTGAGAATGTAGATAATGGCAATATTCAGTATTATTGAACATTAAAATAACTATATTATTCGGATGACACATTTATACATTAGTTTATTACATTTAAAGCAGCGTATTCCCTCTTGGGGACACAAACAGTTCACTGGCACTGGTCCACCTGGGCCTTTTTAATAGGGTAAGTGCAAATGCAAGACAAAGCAATTACTCAAACCTGCGTGAATCAATCGGAATACAACTCCGAGCAAGCGAATTATGAACATGGATAAAAACTCAGAAAAGTCAATTTTACATAATGTTCCCTTTAACACATTTTGGAATTGGATATAAACGTTGAAGGCTTTAATGCCATACTGTGGGGCATTCCAGGCTCCACAACGACAGGAAACTCACATTGTGCCTTTTTAATATGAGTATTGATGAGTCTGAATGAAGTCAATATTTGTTCACTTCCTCTGTCCTTTCAACCATTGCATTTGTACATAAAAGACTTGCAAAGTTATTTCCTACTCTTCTCTGGAGACAGCCACATAAACCACTGTCCCGGGCAAAGTTTATGAAAGCACACCGCCCTTTTCTCTCTTTGCTCATTTTTTGCCATAATTCCACTTGCTCCATCCGTGGGTCATTCCAGGACATGTTCATTAACTAAATTGCCTGTTTATTTCCCCCACACGGTCAGGCGCTGCTGCCCCACAACAAGCTTTGATGCGAGATTGGACGAACACACACACACACACGAACGCACACACACACGCGCCATTTCTAGCCTTTTCTTCTCTTCTTTTGTTTTGATTTCAATAGCCATCGCCCTGTCTGTGGTTCTTTCTATATATCTGTCAGAGCATGAGGCGAGGAGGAGAAGTGAGGCAGACATGGAATACATCCCAGTGAGAGACAGGCCTGGATAAATAAAGAAGAGGTATGCTTCGTCCTGCCTGGGAGGGAAGGCTGCATGGAGACCAGGGGGAGATTTTTTTCTTTTCTTTAGCTTAAGGCAGCTGTCAGATTTTGAGAGGACACTGAAGACTGGGAAAGTAGAAGAAGAAGGGTAAAAAAAATGGTAAAAAGCCCAAAAAGTTGAGGTGAATACCAGTGAGGTGTCCAGGAGGAAAGGTGGGCCAGATGGATGGTAATTTGAGATAGGGGAGAAACCTGAGGAGAGGTTGCAATGTAGGCTCTGTAAATGCTATCTATAACAACAGGCTAACCTCAGTGATGGGCTGTCGGCCGGCACTGGACACACTGACAAGCAACAGTCAAATGTGCCGCGGAGAGAAAAAAGCCAGGAACAACAATTTGATTAGGATTTGATGTGAAATGTAATGATTGGAGCATCAATCTGCAAATGCAACAAAATCTGATAATATTGCGATTATCCTTTTGAAGCTATGCAACATTTTGATATTGAGTATATATATAGTAAAACAATTTGCAAAATGAACTTAATTAAGCATAAAGCAATGTTTTTAAATGTTTGTAATTACTTTTAAGGCCATTTCACATGTATTTGTCTGATATTTAAACCTCATCTAAAGCTTTTACAACATTTCTGTTGGATTGATCTTTTTATCTTTTCTTAGGGATACACTATTTAGTTCTGTCAATATCATCTTTAAGCGTTATACTTTAGAGAAGACTGCAATCTGAGCCGCTAAATCAAGAATGATGAGGTATATTTTGTTGTTTGCAAAAATCATTACATTGCCAGTAATCAAATGTCTTTTTTGCAGAACCCTGAAGCAAAATGGCAATCTTGTTTTGAAAAATTAAGTTTTTACTCCCGGTGTATATTACAGGTTTGTCTACATTTAGAGCTTCAATGCACTGAAGTAAAAGGCATAATGTTAGAGCTATCATTCTAAACTGCACAAGAACACTGTGGCAGCATAAAGAAAAGACAGATTTGACTTTACAGGCATCATTTGTTCGGTCTTTAGCTAAATAATAAGCCATGACATTTATTGCTGTCAACATTCGCAGTCAACATATAGTACACTGATGAATACAGAATTCTCATAGTCATATTCATCTTTCTACTTTAGTGGGGCCATGGCAAAAGGGCGTTCATTTTATTAATTTGTTTAAAAAAAGCGTTTTGAACCTGGCGGCTATTTCCTAACCCATCAGGAGCCATTCATTTCTGTGCTAAAAGTGGAAAAACATCAAAACCCCAAATTATAATAATAGCGCTTTATAGCAGACATTGAAAAAGCCAAATTGTCAGTGTTTTAATGGGCTCTCCATGACATGGCCAAGACTTCAATTGGACTTGAAACACAGCTCTAAATTGGATGTAACCGTGCAAGTAATTTCACTTCATTTGTCTCAGTGTGATAGAGGAGAGGAACATGCCTTGCACTTGGTGGGTTTGGTTATTGAAGGTAATGGACACATAAAGAGAGAAAGGGAGAGTGAATACTTTGGATGGAAAGATATTTATTTGCACTACCAAATCAAATGTTTGATCTCTTAACACATACGTATAGAACACAAATATGAGTTTATGTCCACGTTATAAATGTTTATGCTGTTAAAAGTCAAGGAGGGATTCTTTGGCTGACATTTTGTTAGTATTGCCTTTTTATCGGTTCAAGATTTGCCCTTGGTGAATGTCCCTGAAGGTAGACATACTATAAAATAGGTATAAAAAAGATACTGTATGTAACTGTAATCACAAGTGAACCTGTGCTGCCAGTGCCTTGACCTGCATATAAAGGACACATACACGTTTTCTGAACATGAATTATGTTCAGCTCTGGACCTCCAGAGCTCACTGAGCTGCAGAGGCTGCACTAGCAGTTTGGCTGCAGGGACTGGGGTTTATTTCCAACTTGTTTTAGTCGTAGCATGTGAGAACAACAGAGCATGAAAGTGGATATCTCATTCTGCTTTCTATTGGATGATTGACTTGAAAAACAAAACACAAAAATAAACCATTTAACTTGTGTCTGCCTTTGACTAAACCTGTCATTTGTGGATCAAAAGATATAGGCTGCGTTAGAATGTCCACAATGTCCTAACAGAGGGTACTATTTTGGGCTCATGCCATTTTCAGTGGCGTCCGAATGTCCAGCAGGTGAAACAGTAATGCTCTCAAAATGTCTAAGAATGCACCTTGAAAAGGTGGAGTGCAGTGATGGTCAATAGACCGAGAGTCAGAAAAAACATCTGCAGACAATAACTTGTTACGGTGGAAAAATGCTTGCGTTACCTTAACCTGAGCTGTAAAATTATTGACAATTTCCCTTCTCGGGCAAAAAGATGAGTAATCCGTCCATTTCGATATTAATGTGAAGTCCATTTAGACTAAAGTCAATAAAAAACTTGCATGTCAGACAGATTTGCTCCATATTTATTACAGAAATCCATTTAATTTTGCTGACATTTTTTTCATACGGTAATCGAGTGTCAGAATCGCCCTGTCATTTAGTGCACTTTATAGTCTGCGAAATAGTGCAGCGTTAAGTAGTGAATGAGGATTAGGGGCTTGGGTGGACATTCAGACACTGGACTAGAAGATTCAAATCCAATTCTTGATAAGCTACATTTGCTATTGTGTTGTCTGTGCCGTAAAAGCTTGTGGGATTAAAATGCATGTCGAGCTGTAAGGTCTCATTTTGTTCTGTTTTCTGCCTGAAAACCTAAAAACTGTAATTTTCCCTAAAAGCTTCTTTTAATGCACTTATTCCAAACAGTCTTTTGTATTCTGTCTGGCCATTCACATACATCTTTTGAATCCACATCTGTCTAAGTGCCAGTTCAAACAAGCCACCACTTGAAGCTCGTCAATAAGTCTTGAAATGCTTTTCACCTAATAGCAACGTGTGCCTTCCATTTTGAGAAGATATTCTATTTAATGTGATTCATCACTCTATTTTGTTGGATTCTGACAGTTTAAGCTGTTCACATAAAGATTGCTACTTTATTGAGTTAGACAAAGTTAGGTAGGTCTATCCCTTTTGCAAACATTGCCTTTCCAAATGCATTAAACTTTGAACATTTCTTTCATTTGTCAATACTCATTAAGTTTATTTATTCAGCAACTTTTAGCAAAGAAGGAAAGTTTACTTAAGAAGTAAAGCAATCAATTGTCTTTCCTGAATTTTGTGTGCAGTGATGTGTGTAATGGGCTTAAAACCAAATCAAAAATACGTAATCATTGCACTTGTTTGGTGATATATATATTGTAATACGACATAGCTCTGGAATATCTAAACAAGCTTTGCCTCACGATGATCTAAATAATATTGGCTATTTTTTTATTTAATAATCAGCTGTTATGTGCGTTTATGTGAGCAACACATGAAGCTTCCTTAAGAATTGAGGTCACACTCGAACAGGCAGGTGCGTTGTCCACAGTATTCTTCAAGGTCTCACTGCAGGTTGGATACAAACAGTAACAGAAAGCCCAAGCTATACGGGTAGAACATGCTCAGTAAAATATATGTGTCGCCTTGAGTGTAAGCCAAAAATACAAGCACCACTGTGAATAAGAGACACTGAGGTCAAACCTGCAGCCACACTGTGCAGAAGGCAGCTACAGTTATGGTGGAAAAGCATGGTGTATGTATATATATATATATATATATATATATATATATATATATATATATATATATATATATATATATATATATATATATATATATATATATACGGCATATATATATATATATATATATACGGCATATATATATATACGGCATATATATATATATATATATATATATATATTTTATTAAACTACAGCTGTCCTACTGACTGATGGAAATATCCCTAGTAGAAAAATGTGTCCTCTGCGTTTGACTCATCCTTCAATGCCATTGGGGCTCCCTGTCAGGAGCAGTATTCGCCCGCTGTGCAGTGCCAGGAGACCCATTAACCAGAGCTACATTTGGTTTGGTTTGGAGTAGGAATGCAAGATTAATTACAATCAAATTGAACTCTCAATGTGAATAGTACACAAATTGCAAAGTATTATTCTGCATAAAACTGCTAACCTTGTGGTATACATGTAATTCTTTTGTTTGTCAATTCAAAGGCCTATTTCATTTTGTGAATTGTCCTGGACAATTTTAAAATGTGTACTTTCCTATTATTAAAACATAAATAGCAAATATAATTGTAATCAAATACTTTGATGCCCTAGTTTAATTATAGGCTGGAGGATTATCCTATGGATGTTTTAAGTGGAAAAGGGACACCAAAGTACACATTAATTCAGTATTCATATTTATCGACACCATGAACAAACAACAGTGATATCCTCAATTTGCTTTCAATTCGCAGTGTATTATAATAGTAATGACGATAAACAAAAATACATTTTATTTGTATTGCACTTTACATTTCAAGGAGATCTCAAAGAGGTACAGAAAAGAGTTATAAACATTGGAATTATCATTTTCCTTGTTTGCAACCAGCTTTATATTTAAAGGTTTTGGAGAATGGATTCAATTGAAATAACTTACTTCAGCTTCTGACATTCTCACAATAGTTACTTTTGTATTGCGACCTGTATACTCACGATCACTGATTATATAACTTGTCTACTTGTGAGCTCATTAGATCATTCACATAATCACTGGTATATGACCATAATAACATCATTGTCACATAATCGCTTGAACAGTATTCATCTCCACAGAGCAGGCTTCCCCTCGTCTTCCCACTCTCCTGATGATACGCACGCACGCACACACACACACACACACACACGCACACACACACACGCACACACACACACACACACACACGCACACACACACGCACACACACACACACACACGCACACGCACACACACGCACACACACACACACACACATCCCCGTCTCAGGCTCAGCACCTGCAGCGTCAGCATTCCCAACCCCGGCGCCTGTCTCCCTCTTGATACAGAGCCCTAAAACAAGGGCGAGAAATAGTGAGCTCCCAGATAATGAAATAAATACTCGTCTGGCAACGCTTCAAAGGGTGAGCGAGAGGCTGGTGTACTGCAGTGGGAGGGAGAGAGAGAGAGAGAGAGAGAGAGAGAGAGAGAGAGATAAAGAAAGCGAGCAGAGATGTTGCATAAAGACAAAAAGATTCCCGGATTACACCAACCATTTCCTCAGAAAGCCAGAAAAACAAACATGCGCGCTCAGACAAAGACGAGGTATACAAGGAAGTTGTGAATGCAGAGGAACGAGGGAGTGGGAGAGGAAGAGAGAGAGAGAGCGGGACAAAACGTCACTGGTGGCTGTTCAAACATTGACTTTGTTTCTGCTTTTGCTATTCATTTATTCAGGTATAATGCTCATGTGAAGATGGGCAATATCAAGCTTTTGAAATAAATTCCACTCATGTCCATTATTATTTTTAATATATATTATAGTTGTAATCCAGCAAATTATTCAAAAATATGTTTACGTACAATATCCTCTGGAAAGTCTATGTTGTGTTTTGCAAATTAATCTGAGCTCATAGCCTCTATTCAAATATTTAATTAGCTTGTTTTCATTTTTCCCTTTTTGTTCAAAACTAATGTAACTAACTCATTTCAATATTGACTGCTCCTGTCAAAGTATTGGTGCCCGGATTCTAATCGATATGAAAACTAGTATCGAAAAACAACGTAGATACGAAGACCACCGGGATGGTCGGCCTGGCAGTGTCCCATAACCTCCATGAGCGGCTGAACGTCCTGTACTGGGAGATTTGGGCCTCTCTGCAAACCATTCAACAAGACGCCGCCTACAGGAAATACAAGGAACAGCTGGTGAACGGCCGATAGCTCCACGTCCAAACGGAGCCAGACGGGGAGAAGCTAGAGCAGAAGATCGGCGGTGGTCAGATCGAGGAGGTCGCTTTCCGGGCGGCGTGTCCAGGGAAGATGCTCTAGTTGAAGGCCGTGAAGCCCCCGGTAAAGAGCCAGAGGAAGTGGCCTGTCCAAAGCCTAAAGCCCGCTTTCCTTCTGGACAAACTGCATTGAATGTTCGCCTGTGTAAATAAACTATTCCCCATAATAATAAAACGACATAGATACTGTCAATCCTGAGAAAAAAAGATAACAGTTTCCTGAATATCGTTGTTTTATAACGTGTGGTATTGAATTTAGAACAGAGGGATGAAGCCCTTCCTTAGTGTGACAATTGCTTTTTTGAACACTCTATTCTAGATCTATTCATTTGTTTAAATGTATTTTGTTGCAGGGCTGTGTGGCTTAGTGGTAGAGCTGTAATGCACGGCTCTTTGTTTGCCTCTGCTCTCGTTTTACCTGTTTTTTTGTCTATTTTTAAAAGTGGGGGCTTTGGATCCCAATTGCATCTTCTTACAGAAAACCAGCTACAGCTAAATGCATTATTCCATTTTATCCTAATGTGTTGTCTGAGTTTCCCTCCACAGAACTCCTGACCACATCACTTACAAGCTCACTTTAAGTCAATCTTTACCATTTAGCTGCAATGTTGTGTCAACACCTTTTTCTGCTTTGCACAGTTTTAATCCAGCTCCTTAACACCTAATCCAATTAACTTTACGTTTGCTTTTTGCAATATGTTGTCTTAAATTATTGCCTTACACGCATTAATCACTGTGAAATAATGTTTGTTATATGTAACAATGTTGCTGTGTACATCAATCAGACATTTTATCATCGCTGATAAATGCACTGATTTATTCTTACCTCTGAGTGACAACATTGTCTATGATTTAATTTTTATTTCAAAAGGACACATTGTTAATCAACACCATTGGTAAAACATATCCAAATGTGCAGCAAGATCAATACAAATGATTCATAAAGTGATGACAAATCTGCTGTATTGTGACAACAAACATTTTCAAATGATTCTTGTTTAATTGCCCGTTATTGCCAATATTGTGTCTTTGTTTCATGACACGTGGTTGTATATCTTCAGAATTTGAAATTGACCCTATGATGGACGGAAATTAATTTAGTGATGGATCGCTGAAAGCTGTACATGGCACAACAAACAGACTCAAGCACCATATTCATCATAACAACACTATATGAACAGCAGTACATTATGCTGCCGCAGGGCCATATCGCAAATTATTATGTTCTTTATATATTTTTGGCCACTCTTTTCCTCGAAATATTGATATTGATTTCAAGAAGAGTTGTTTTGCAAAGTGCTTTGAAGCTGTTTTCTCAATACTTTTTCATCCAAATTTTATACATATTTTCTTCCTTTCACATTCCTGCACTGTCACCGCCTCCCTCTGTACAATATATCTTGAGAGAAATAGAAAAATGTCCTGCCAGGGTTATATGAAAGCCAGTAACCGTCTTTTTCTCACAGTTTCCAGAATAAAGTCCAAATTCCCCCTATGACCATTCGTATGTTTGGTTTGATTTATTGGATTTATTTAGTGCATCATGGTCCTTGTGCTGTTGTTTTTTAGTAGTAGTAGTAGTAGTAGTAGTAGTAGTAGCAGCAGCAGTAGGTGGTGTATTAGTTGTTGTAGCAGTTGTTTGTTGTAGTAGTAGTAGTTGTATCAGTGGCGTCAGGGCAATCAAGGCAATCAGTGATTGGTCAATAAAATCTAAAATTACCATATGTCACAACTATATATGAATTGTTCTAAAATATATCCAAATAAGTAAATTTTCCCATCACTTCTACTGCTGAAGCTTGGCTGAACTCACGGTGTCTTTTACTGGTCGCTAAAGGCCGCTGGGCATCACTGCGCAGCAAGCACGATTCTGCTTTTACCAAAGCAGCACAATCTGTGGCCGTGTTCAGAGGCCGTTCACGCTCGGCTCTCTAACATGAGCTTTTAGAACAAGGGCAGAAATCAGCTTCTTTTAGAGGTCTGCGCATGCTCTGAGGACCACACAGCCTCATACCCATGGATCTATGCTCAAACCACGCTGAATAAACCTGTGTGGGAATCTGGGATGTTTGCCGTAACTGAGCATGTGCAGAGGAGAAGTGAAGCAACAGCAGCGCAAAGTTTCAACAAACTGACTTAAAAACGATTTTAAGTATTTATAGCTAAGGCTCTGTTCATGTTTATAATGATTAAATGTTAGTTAGAAATACAGACTGTAATTTAACAACATAGAACGTTAATTTGTGTAATGAATTGGTCGGTGAAGTAAGCTTTTCTTTAATCCATTTATTACTATGATAAGGTATGGGAGTTAAGCTCTGTAGGATAGGAGTTCACCCTTCTAGCAGAAGACCTGGGTTCAAAACCCACTCTTGCATATTAGATGTTTTTTTTTATTTTTGTCTTCACATTTCTATTATCCGCTAAATATTAATAAACACCCCAGGTCTGCTTGCACATCAAGTCACCGCACACTACTGAGTTGAATCAGTTGTTTGTTGTTGCATTAGTTGTAGTGGTTGTAGTAATACCATAGTCTTTGTAGTATTAGTAGTAGTTGTCATGGTCTTTATACTTGTTATAGTATTTGCAGCAGTAGAAGGCGCTTGAAAAGGTTGGTGTGGATGTTTCTGAGGGCTAAAATGTGGGCAAACAGATGGTGACATTACAGTGTTTTTCACACTCTGACAACCCGAGTGTAAAGACATACAGTAGTGTGGGTCCCGGGTCAAACATGACATGCTCCCACATGAGCTACAGTGCTGATCATTTGCATAACGCTGGCCATCTTGTAGTAAAGTCCTCCAGGGAGAGCACAAAGGTGGAAGAAAAGATCTACTAATGACTATACAGCAACTCAAGACAGTGTGCGGTGAATGAACAGAATCGTTTGTGAATTTTGCCCAAATCCAAATATTTGTGCTAAATTTGTACTGTTGCTCCAAACTCTACTTCTACTCTACTACATGATTGCATAATTATCAATCAATCAATCAATCAATCAATCAATCAATCATTCTATGCGTCATTACTTTCACAATATTACCAACAGAAACCAAAACATTTGAACAAAACCACTACATGAGACACGTGGCTGGAAAGGAGCATGATGGAGACCTAGTCTTATCGAATTACATCAACTCCTGAGCGATTTAGAGCTGAAATTGTGTGTTGGACAGTACGTACCGTTTATGTGTTACAGTGATCCCTCGTTTATCGCGGGGTTTACGTTCCAAGAAGAACCCGTGGGAGTCAAAATCCGCGAAGTAGAAACCTTTATTTTTTTACAGTTATTATACAATGAAATACTCCATAAAACATTGAAAGCAAGGAACAAAACCTTTTTACAGGCCCAAGCATTTGTTTAACAAATAAAAGTACTGTATAAACGTTTGTACTGTACTCTCACCGGCCTCTCCCGCAGCTCACACGCGCGCTCTCACCGGCCTCGCAAACTTCAATTTGGCAAGCGGTTTTACGTACGTGTACATAATCCATAACGTTATTGACACACAGGTAGAGAAGACGCGGAGAGACTGTTTAGCCAATCAGAATGCAGAACACAATGCATGATGAAAATCCGCGAACCAGCGAGACCGTGAAAAGTGAACCGCAATATAGCGAGGGATCACTGTACTGCCAATGCCTCGGTTGTGGATTTGGATATCTCTGAATCTTCTCACGAAACAAAACTCAACCAAAGCAACTATAGAAGATACAACTTCTCCAGCCCTGTGGACTGACCTCACCAGCACCCAAACAACTACCTCACCTCCACTAACGCACTCTGGAGACCCTCTCATCTCTGTGAGTCAAGCCTGCTGCAAGCAGCTCATCTGTTCTGAACTGCTGTAAACCACCATAAGCAGGGCACAAATGATGGGATGTGTTTTGAGTCCAGGAATATTGTACAGATCCTTGCAACATCGGACCGTGCATTATCATGCTGCAACATGGTTGGGGATGAATGGCACAACAGATGGTGATGGTGATCACAGAGTCGCCTTTTATTGTGGCCAGCCTAAGGCACACCTGTGCAATATTCATGCCATGTCATCAGCATCTTGATAGGCTACACCTGTGAGGTGTGATGGATTATTAATATGCATATGAATTCCTGAGTAAGACACATTTTGAAAGATTTGTGAACAATATTTGTAAGAAATTGGTATTCTCTCTACACACTCTTACAAAAGTGTAATATCTTTGTGTCCAACTCATGAAAAATGGGAGCAAAAACGAGTGTATATTTTTTGTTTAATTTAAGCATGATTAAGCACAGTATTTACCATCAGTTATTGTTATAAACAGAGCCTAATATAAGGTCATATAGATTTATTTCTAAATTGATTTCATGATCAATGGATTTTATAGGGCAAATACTTGTAATATGTTTAGAAAGTGACTAATCAAAGCAAACTGCTAAATTTAGGTATGTTTTGGATATCCCTTGGCGAGATACTCAAAATGGGGCTGGGAGCTACCGGTAGCTGTAGGTTGGAGACCCCTAGCCTACATCCACCTGACTTGCCCACCTCCTCTCGTCTGTTGCACACGCAGCGTGCACTGCACTGTATCACCGCTCGGCAGCGCTCGGCTCTTGGCGGGCCACTCCCTTTTGGGACCGGGGAAATCCCCAGTATCCCAGTATGCCAATCCACCTTTGCCCACCCCTGTCCTGACTGCATGGGAAGCATATCAACTCCATTGGTGTTCAATAGTCAGACCCACAATTTCCTGCCTTTTAAAACAACTTAGTCACAGTCCATGGGATCCTAGATTCATACTGATCTGCATCACAAAGAATAGATTTTTCAAACTTTTTATAGGGTTATATTAAGAAACACTTATTGACTTGAAGAAATAAATAGATCATTGTCTATCAACTCTAACCTTACCCTCAAACCCTTAATAATCACAGTCCATCAGCTTCTCCCCTTTCCACCGATCAATATGGAAATGTATTTTTGCAGGCTGAGAACATTTTGAATAATTGTTGCTTGCTGTACGGGAATATTTGAAAGCTATTTGGTTTAACAGTTTTGTGATGTGGCATATTGAAAAAGTGCTCAGCTTGAGGTGCAAAAGTATTAATGACGAGTCTGATAAATGAGCCGTAATTTTCTCAGAGAACTATGAAATGACGGAAATTCCATTGCAAGCTTTCATATCACTAATGACAATCTGTTTGTTTATTACGGATGATGACAACTCTATTGAGAATGACAGCATGCTAACTGCATTTTACACGCTCGCAAAAAAAGCCTTGTATCTCTGATGGCCATCTCTGCTTCACAGTCCTTATGCATATTCATTTCTCTTTCTGTCATCCTGCGTCTTGGTCCAGATTAGTGATGTTATGGATCTTGTGTTGGAGAAAAAATTGCAGCTATAAAATCACCAATCTTGAGTAGTCATTTTTCATTGGACCATAAAAAGCCCTTGTTGCACTCCCAGGATTGCGGTTTGTGAAATGGGACTTTTTGACTCTGTCAACTCCATAATTGTGTTGATTCATACTGCATGTGAGAGAAATGTAGCTGACTGAAGCAAAGGCCAGGCACATCAGGCTTACGTTTGTGCTATAAACTTCTAATAACACAAGTTCTATTCAAGATGATATGCCAATCTTATAAACGCAACATTTAATACAATGATTTTTGCATTCTCTTCCTGGACCGCATGTTCATGCATCAGAATTATCATTGCAAATAAAATTAAAACATTAAAAAAACAAAACATGTTTTTCATTTATTTTTAGATTTTTATAAACACATATATATATATATATATATATATATATATATATATATATATATATATATATATATATATATATATAATTATTATTTACTTTTAGAAAGAGTGAACAGAATCATATTATTATATTATAAAGGGAACACTGCTCAGTATTCTCAGTTATAATATTATTTATGGTTCATTGTCTAAAATACTTAAGGTGAAGTAAATTTCACATTATCGACATCATTGTGGGCTTTCTGACTGATGACCTTCAATTAATTGTTTTTGACAATTTATACCTGTGGGGAATATGCAAATCCATGTGACAGCTTATAAAATCAAATATAAATAATATATTATTAAAAAATAATATTATTATATTATATAAAAATAATTGTGTTTGTCATTTATGCATTTGACACGTCCTGCTCATTTCTCATCAGTATATGTCACATGTCACAGCTGACAGACCTCCATGAATATGAATGTTCTGCCTCTGCGTATGTCAGTGTGTGTTAGGTGTGGACCATAGCTGGAAGCCTAAATGCCCTTTCATGTGATCGTGGGGATTTCAAGGCACTGTCTCTATACGCAGCATGGGTTCTTCCCAGCTTGACTGCTATTTGTGAATAACTGATAAGGCTACACAACAAGCTCTGCTTATTAAAGGACAAAATGAGCTGTGACTCCCTAAAATGCCAGCCCAGTATTTGAAAGAACACATATTATGCAAATTGAGCTTTTGCCATGATCTAATATTGTTCCCTCATCAAACACATACCTGGGGTAGCATTGAGGTTCATTCACGCTAGTTTGATGAATCCTGGTTAGAAAGTCCTCTCCCCTCTGAGCATCAAAAACATGTTCTGAATCTCCTCGATAACTGACGTTTTATCGATCTGTGACGTGCCTCTGAGAATCTTCTCCGCTGTTTTTAGGTCCATAAATCATTGCCGGACTTGTTCTGTGCATTTCCCCCATATAATCACGATCAGTACAACTGCATTCTGGGACCAGGAAATTAACATGCCAGCGAATGCAGTGGAATGTTTAACATTTTGGCACCCATGGGAAACAGAAGAGATCCAAATGTAATTTTGTATGTTATAACAAACAAAATATTTCTAGAACATGAGATGCCAAACTAAATGTACTCGAGAGCATATTTAAAGGCTAATATTAATAAAAATAATGCATAATATTTAACCTTGTCTTATTAATGAGAAATCTTTGTTTTGATATTTGGCAGATAAAGATATTCCAAAGTGGCCTACACCAAAGTTTGACTATCTACCACAGTAGTTTCTTCTATGTACTATGCAGTGTTTTAAATGTGCTGAACCTGTAAAGTTCCAGGGTGTGATACCTCTGAGATGGAATGGGAGCGGTGCTTTGTGTTCCCAGTTCTGATGTGTTTCTGCACAAAACAGAAGATAGTGCCTTTACAACAGAGTTATTGTGCAGGCGTATGCCTGCTAAAATACTGGTGCGTCTGTGCAGATTCTCTACTGTGTTAGTTAATTATAAGCAGCTTTAATGTAACACACAATCCAGACTGAAGCCTCGCTAAAGCTTGGACATTGTGGGCTTTTTGTTGTATACCATGTATGTTTTGGATATATTGTATTATTGCTGTTTTTCCTTATTGACTCAGGCTTTCACTATCTGGCTGTCTTTGTGCTTTTCTAGCTCCATGGAGTGTAATAAAATTGGCAATAGTTTCAGTTTCTTTTGCTGCAGCAGAGAGCTCACAGTATCCCACTGTGTGGGAGACACAGATACAAATACTCATTCAGCTGGGTGTCTATTTAAATGCTGATTGACTGTGGAATAGCGGGTCTAGACTTTAGTCACTGTAGAATGGTTTGCAGTCCGGTGGAAATTTGCATTGTAATGTGGTTTGCAGTACTGGAATAATTAGGGAAACACACCGAGTCCCATTTTGCATGTGTTCTGCATGAAGCAGCAACATCAGATGAGTCAGATTGTCGGTGCTTTATTGTGTCCATGAGAAACCCTGAGGAAAGGAAGATACAACAAAGAAACCTACCCATTTCCCATCCTGACTGATAACATTAATGTCAAGGTGCAGTAGAACAGAAGACATCAAAGTTAATGAATATTTATACATGCCGACAGTAAAGTGCTGTTTTAGACTGAAGTGGGACAGAATGGCCTTATGAAGAAAGCACTTTAGGGGCTAGTCTTACACAAGCTGTGGCTCTATGAATATTCAGTGTTCATTGTCCCAAAAACAATTTGCCCAACACTCCCATTCTCAATACATGAATTATGTGTGCACAAGAATGTACCTGAACATGGAAGAGTTCACAATGTAACTGTCCAGTGGGAAGAACTCAGATTTAGGACATCAGGAAAAAAAACCACAGTCGAGAGCTACTTCAAATTTAGCTCAGTATCCAGAAGGAACATATGAATCAGTTTCTTTCAATGCCAACTACACCGAATAAACACAGCAGCACCTCATTAGCGATCTCCGTTATTCACATCTCATGTTGTTAGAGGTATGAGAGCATTTACAGTGACAGAGAATCACCTCTTCATATGGAGCAAATGGCGCTGTGTCCTTGAGCGTATTTCACAATATGCTACATTAGTCTTCCCTCAACCCAAGTCTTCCATGCATTTGTCAAAGTGTCAGCGCAGCCGCAGCAGCCCCGTTTAAACCCTATTCACGTCACACGTTCCATGAGAAAAATCGCAGATGAGAACCGTGGGCAGCCCCAATCTCTGACAACAGACAAAGACAAAGGCAAGTTGAGAGCACTACCACAAAGCAAGAAAAATGTTTACAGTTACCATGGATAATGTCGCTGTTGATTAGTATTTAAACATAAGGTTTTAAGTATAGGGTTTCCTTTAGGTGTAAGTAGATTGCTTTGTGTCAACCTTGGGACCTGGCTCACTCTGAATTGAGTTATTCACATGAATCAGTCGAGAAAGGCGAGAAAATTCACATTTCAAATCTAAATTGTGTTAAATCCAGTGGTCAGGAAAGCCCAGTCATCCATTGCCCATCACGTCGGAGGTCACGTGGTATTTATGAACCCCAGCACTGCTCTGGGGCCTCATTTGTAAAAACCTAGCTCAAATTCTACTTAAAATAGTGCGTACGAACAAAACCCAAATTTTGCGTCTGTGAAAAAAATATCCAGATTCATAAAACCCTCTGTACGTCCATATCCTCTGACACAAACCTTCGACACGCTGCTTGTCCTGTAATTTAAACATTTATAAATAAGTGCTTTATTGAAACACTGGCTTCCGTCGCCTCAAAGCACAAACTGCTCAAATATCAGAACAAACCTATTTTTTGCTCTCGGCTGTGATTCTGACATTTTACAACAAATTATGTATTTTATAAAAGTGCAGTTACATTTCAAAGCGTCAATGTGGCTTTAATGCACCGAGTTTTGCATATCATCCTAGTCAATGATGAGCATTTGTGATTAGCATACAGTTCAAACGTAATGGAGGAATAACAAACATGCCTTGGAGGTGTCTGAAATAAGTTATTTGGGTTTTTTTAAGGATTTTTTGGCCTGAAGGTGTAAAATGAGGATGAGAGAAGTGAAGGAGCCAGGACCCAAATCCACAACACTGCGTCCAGCTGCACTTGGAGCCTGGCATATGTGCTGCTGCACTCGACCACTGAGCAGCCCAGACCGTTTAGTTGCCCTAAAAAAATCCCCTTGAATGATCCAATATCTGCACCTACTGCAAATCAAATCAAATCAATTTATTTTTGTAAGGCCCAAAATCACAGTCGCCGCTGAGGGCCAATGCAAGATGTTAGTTGACAAAAACGACACCTTTCATGGAACATTTTAGAAACCTTTTGCATGTATAAAACGGCGGAGTAGAAATGCTGTACACCCGATACGTAATCATTTCAATTACATACCCTTGTAGATCTTTCAAACTATGGCACCTATTTTCCACATATTGTTCAAAATCATAAATCGACCTCTACCTATTTTTCCCCTACTCAAAAGCCCTCCATCTTGCTTTCATGTGCTTTTACGTGTCATTACCAGCTGTCGAGGTAAGCCCAAGTGCCTCTCGCTGTCCTGCCCGTGTGCATTCACCTCTTGACATAGTAGCCCTGCCTCTCTTACCTAGAGTGCAGCGGACGTATTGTCGGCTTCTTCCGCTGCTCATTCCACCTCCATAAATCCAGTGTGCTGCGGGCGACCACTGAGTTTCATTAACCTAAGCCATGGGAAGCACAGGTGCATATGAATGGGGCATATAAAGCTGGAAAATAGTGCAAGAAAAGGAAAGATCTTGATTCTTAAAGGTTGCCATTCTGAGTGAGTTGTTTTTTAAATTGATTTTGTGGTTTTATCATTGGTGCAGTTGTATCCACTGGTGATTATTCTCAAGACTGGTTTAGACGGCCTTTCCGTGGAATTCAACTTTTTGTTTTTTTAAACCTGACACAGACTGTAAATGGACAATACATTGAGTTTCTAACAATATGGCTAGCAACTGCTGATACTAATGAGTAATGTTGTCTTTAGGGTGGAGAAGGACATTGTGTATTGAGACTCTAGTTAGATTTTTTAAATAGTCTGAATAGTCACCCGAATTTTCAAGTTCCTACTTTCCTATTTCAATAAAACTTTGCACCACGTGCAAAACCCATATTTTAATTATCACAGTCTAGTGGAGTCTAAGTGTTCTGAAATGATGCTATTATCATTGAACATTTAAGCTAGGCTGTGGCAATAAAAGGTATTTTTTCATCCATAAAGAATATCCTTCCATAAATGTCATCAAATATTTTTGTGAATATCACTGCACTTATATTTTAGAGAAAAGTGGTGAAGGCCTTTTATAATATGCAATTTTCTGAATCCTTTTTGCATTTGAGACCAAGCTTTTCAAAACAATTGAACACACCAACTTAGATAAAGGTATTTAGCCTCCAAACTAATCCTTTTGCTCCATAATTATTCTCTTGTATCTGTTGTATTGTGCTAGTTGAAATGATGCTGTTGCTGGACCCTTGCTGTGTCGGTGATGGTAATAGTTTGCCGAAGCCTCAGGGGAGCGACTCAACGGGCAGCGCGGTGTGTTCCCTGTGTGTGAGCGTGCGCGTGTGAGCGTGTGAACACGCGTGTGAGCGTGCGCGCGTTCCCGTGTGAACACGCGTGTGAGCGTGCGCGCGTTCCCGTGTGAACACGCGTGTGAGCGTGCGCGCGTTCCCGTCTGTGAGCGTACGCGTGTCCCCGTGTGTGAGCGTGCACTTGTTCCCGTGTGTGAGCGTGCACTTGTTCCTGTGTGTGAACGTGCACTTGTTCCTGTGTGCGAACGTGCACTTGTTCCTGTGTGCGAACGTGCACTTGTTCCCGTGTGTGAGCGTGCACTTGTTCCCGTGTGTGAGCGTGCACTTGTTCCTGTGTGTGAACGTGCACTTGTTCCTGTGTGCGAACGTGCACTTGTTCCTGTGTGCGAACGTGCACTTGTTCCTGTGTGCGAACGTGCACTTGTTCCTGTGTGCGAACGTGCACTTGTTCCCGTGTGTGAGCGTGCACTTGTTCCTGTGTGTGAACGTGCACTTGTTCTTGTGTGTGAGCGTGCACTTGTTCCTGTGTGTGAGCGTGCACTTGTTCCTGTGTGTGAGCGTGCACTTGTTCCTGTGTGTGAGCGTGCGCGTGTTCCCGTGTGTGAGCGTGCACTTGTTCTTGTGTGTGAGCGTGCGCGTGTTCCCGTGTGTGAGCGTGCACTTGTTCCTGTGTGTGAGCGTGCACTTGTTCCCGTGTGTGAGCGTGCACTTGTTCTTGTGTGTGAGCGTGCACTTGTTCCCGTGTGTGAGCGCGCACGTGTTCCCGTGTGTGAGCGTGCGTGTGTTCCCGTGTGTGAGCATGCGCGTGTTCCCGTGTGTGAGCGTGCACGTGTTCCCGTGAGCGTGCACGTGTTCCCGTGTGTGAGCAGCGTGCACGTGTTCCCGTGTGTGAGCAGTGTGCATGTGTTCCTGTGTGTGAGCAGCGTGCACATGTTCCTGTGTGTGAGCAGCGTGCACGTGTTCCCGTGTGTGAGCGTGCACGTGTTCCCGTGAGCGTGCATGTGTTCCCGTGTGTGAGCAGCGTGCACGTGTTCCTGTGTCTGAGCAGCGTGCACATGTTCCTGTGTGTGAGCAGCGTGCACATGTTCCTGTGTGTGAGCAGCGTGCACGTGTTCCTGTGTGTGAGCAGCGTGCACATGTTCCTGTGTGTGAGCAGCGTGCACGTGTTCCCGTGTGTGAGCGTGCACGTGTTCCTGTGTGTGAGCAGCATGCACGTGTTCCCATGTGTGAGCAGCGTGTTCCTGTGTGTGAGCAGCGTGCACGTGTTCCTGTGTGTGAGCAGCGTGCACATGTTCCTGTGTGTGAGCAGCGTGCACGTGTTCCCGTGTGTGAGCGTGCACGTGTTCCCGTGAGCGTGCACGTGTTCCCGTGTGTGAGCAGCGTGCACGTGTTCCTGTGTGTGAGCAGCGTGCACATGTTCCTGTGTGTGAGCAGCGTGCACGTGTTCCCGTGTGTGAGCGTGCACGTGTTCCTGTGTGTGAGCAGCGTGCACGTGTTCCTGTGTGTGAGCAGCGTGCACGTGTTCCTGTGTGTGAGCAGCGTGCACGTGTGTGTGAGCAGCGTGCACGTGTTCCTGTGTGTGAGCAGCGTGCACGTGTTCCTGTGTGTGAGCAGCGTGCACGTGTGTGTGAGCAGCGTGCACGTGTTCCTGTGTGTGAGCAGCGTGCACGTGTTCCTGTGTGTGAGCAGCGTGCACGTGTTCCTGTGTGTGAGCAGCGTGCACGTGTGTGTGAGCAGCGTGCACGTGTTCCTGTGTGTGAGCAGCGTGCACGTGTTCCTGTGTGTGAGCAGCGTGCACGTGTTCCTGTGTGTGAACAGCGTGCACGTGTTCCTGTGTGTGAGCAGCGTGCACGTGTGTGTGAGCAGCGTGCACGTGTTCCTGTGTGTGAGCAGCGTGCACGTGTTCCTGTGTGTGAACAGCGTGCACGTGTTCCTGTGTGTGAGCAGCGTGCACGTGTGTGTGAGCAGCGTGCACGTGTTCCTGTGTGTGAGCAGCATGCACGTGTGTGTGAGCAGCGTGCACATGTTCCTGTGTGTGAGCAGCGTGCACGTGTGTGTGAGCAGCGTGCACGTGTTCCTGTGTGTGAGCAGCGTGCACGTGTTCCTGTGTGTGAGCAGCGTGCACGTGTGTGTGAGCAGCGTGCACGTGTTCCTGTGTGTGAGCAGCGTGCACGTGTGTGTGAGCAGCGTGCACGTGTTCCTGTGTGTGAGCAGCGTGCACGTGTTCCTGTGTGTGAGCAGCGTGCACGTGTTCCTGTGTGTGAGCAGCGTGCACGTGTTCCTGTGTGTGAGCAGCGTGCACGTGTGTGTGAGCAGCGTGCACGTGTTCCTGTGTGTGAGCAGCGTGCACGTGTTCCTGTGTGTGAGCAGCGTGCACGTGTGTGTGAGCAGCGTGCACGTGTTCCTGTGTGTGAGCAGCGTGCACGTGTGTGTGAGCAGCGTGCACGTGTGTGTGAGCAGCGTGCACGTGTTCCTGTGTGTGAGCAGCGTGCACGTGTGTGTGAGCAGCGTGCACGTGTGTGTGAGCAGCGTGCACGTATCAGTGGGGAAAGGGTAGAGCAGGCCCCAGAGTGCATGTCGCAACAGCCATGTCATCAACCCTTTTAATCCAGCCCAGCGTGAGGTGTTTGTGCTTTTGACTGGTGTGTGAGGGCGAGGAAGAGTTAACTTAAAACTGTCGACTCGGTGGTTTCACATTGCAGGGTGTTGCTGACCTTTTGGATACTCAACATGATCCGTACGGTCAATCATCACAAAACAAACATTCATTTTGATTCAGCGAATTTTAGTTTGAGCTTACGCAATAACTCACATTTCCGACCAACGTCAAGAAACTTTATGCAACTTCAGTTACTGAAAACTGAATTGTAAAAGCCAGATATACTATACATCTCTACATATCTATTACAAAAACATATTTTTTTTTAAAGATGTAAAACAAATTTGTTATTTGTTAAGCTGTAGTGCAAAAAAAAGTCAGATGTAGAGCAATTTGTATTATTTCTGACACCAATTAATAATTTCACGTAACATGTCATTGATATGGTTGAAGATGTTATGTTCTAAAGAGCACATTTTGCATAGCTACTTCTTGTTATCCTTTTCTTCAAATTGAATGTCCCCATTAATCTTTCGAGTCATATTTGTTTCATAATCTTGTAATTTAGTTTGACCTCACTGACTTCCTGTTCTCTCTCTCTTGTGTCTCTTGCAGGTCCAATGTCATAGGATGAACACTGCTGGCGGGGTGTGTCTGTCTGTACTATCCTCTCTCTTGGCCGTGGCTGGGGCTCTGGCTACTGTGTACGCCCTCGCTCTAGCTCCTCTCTCCGCGCTAGCAGAGGTGGCTAACGGGCCCGCCAACAGCGTCCCTGGCAGCGGGGCAGAGGGAACCCCCCTGCCCCTCACCTCGCCATGCTCCAGCTTGGTGACCGGGGTGCTTTATGGATCGTTTTCGTTGAGAGAACTCTTTCCCTCGAGGGCGCCAGGCTGCTCCTGGTCCCTGGAAAACCCCGATCCCACCAAGTATTCCCTCTACCTCCGCTTCACCCGCCATCCTACCATCTGTCGGACATACTCGCCTATGCTGCTCTCCCTGGACCATCACTTGCCCAATCAGAGCTGCCCGTTACAATTGGAGACTTTAGGGTCTAGGGATCATGACATTATCGAACTATGTGGGAATAAATCTACCATTGAGGGACCTTATTCGTTCTTACAATTTGATAAGAATTTTGTTCAACTTTGTCTAACGAAACATCCAACCAGTGACGAACCTCAGGTAGCCAAGGAATTGCTGGAGTTGAGATTAGTTGAGGTTTTGCTTATCAATAATGAGAACTCTAGTCAGTTTACATGTGGTGTTCTTTGCCGGTGGTTTGAGGAATGTTTGCGGACGGGACACAACGGCGACCAGGAAGTGTCTGATGGAGATGGCTGTGGAATGAGCCAAACTGGATGCATTTGCCCGAACCATAACATCATGGCCCCGGTGGTTCCTCTGATCCCGGAGACCCCTCATACCTTCAGTAATGGATCTATGGTTCCCGACGATTGCTGTGTCACTGAGCTGCACTCCAATGACGCTATTGCCATAGCGCCAAGGGATGTGCGACAAGGTAAGGTTTGGATCTTGTTTATGAAGTGATGTTTTGTTGGAAAAGGTCGAAGATATGACTGGCCTGGTTGTGTAATTGCTATTGGTTGAAGGTCCTTTTTGCTTGATGGGGAAAGTGACAGTTTCTGTGGACATTTCACAAGATTTTACTCATTGGTGAAGCGTCAAGCGTCAAGCAAATTGACCAAAAAGATTTCCCTTTATTCCAATAATTACTTATACAACAAGAATGACTTGACAGTTTTTGTGTCTATAATTAAAATACAAGGTCCTTCATCAGAGGGACTGTTCCTTGCATCAGAAGATTTTTGAACGCAAGTCAGAATGTCTGCTTTTGATAATCCAACAGAGGTAGTGAGAAAAGCAGTGTATTTGCTCAAGCTCAAGCATAACATCTATTTATTACGAGAACGATTTAAGATACTTTGTAGAAAGATATTCAGTTGAAGTCATCTGGACACTGTTTTAGAAAAACAAGATTCTTGGATGAAAGTCGAAACGTCTTATTTTTCTAACAACAGTGTCCAGATGGCTACAACTGAATCTTTTTCAACAATGGTAAACTCTTGGGACTAATGAGGGATTACACCGAATTTACATAAGATACATAATTCATACTTGGCCTCTAGTACTTTCAGAACACTGTAGGTAAAACTGCTCAAAAATCCATGCGATGCTTTCATATATCATGTAACTCACAGATGCATCTTCTTTAGAGCACGACAAAGACCAGATTACTCACGAAGCTTTCTTTCATATACGTGTGTGACATGTTTGAGGCTTACTTGGACTAATTAGATGCTGGTTGTTCCTTGTGCCACTCTTGTACACACACTAACACACATGCTCGCTGCTCCGGGGAGACTCTTACCTTGCTGAAAGGAAGGTTATCTAGCACTGCATTCAATCAGTGCAGGGTTTTATCATCTAATAAATTCTGGAGGAGAATACAAAAAAGAATAAGCAGTCTTTTATCAGTTTGACTTGGCCTGATGTACTTTTGCTTGAGACAAAAGCCAAAAGGATAGCACTGCTGTAAATTGATGGCAAGGGTCAGGGTGATTGTAAAGCTATGCCAGCAAAGAGACTTCTAAACTTTGGGCTTTGGGTTCTAAAGCTTTTGGGAAACATACATAATCAGTACGTATGGGTGACATTTTAGGACCCCAAGATGAGTAGCTTTCAATTTGGTGACAGCTAATAGGGATCCCAATAAATAATATATGTACTTGTGAGGAAAAAACAACGGTAATCTGTAAAATGGACAATAATACATTTAATAATACATACTTTTTCCACATGGAGAATGTTTTATTTTTTTAATTCTTTATGAAAGTTCCATTGATACTCAAAAATATGTTCCCTACAACAGTCAAGAGATCCCATTTCTAAACCTTTCAGCATTCATTTAAACTGACCTTTTAGTTTCCAAACCTTTTGTAAATTATGTTCAGAATATTGAAATGCTGTTGGAGTTGTTTCCTAGAATGTTCCACAGAATGGCATAAAGCAGAGGACACTACCCAAACCATGTATTTTAGACAATGACACGTCTGTAATTTAATACATGCAAGAGAAGTTTACACCAGACTGCCGAGCTTTCTAGGAAAAGCTGTAACATTTTCATTAGCCAAGCAGTTGACAGATTCTTCACCAGAAATCTTACACAGACAAGTAATATTTTCTGACTCCTACTGTCAGAAGAATATACTCTGAGACATTTACTGACAGTCATTCTTTCACAAATACATCAAACTAGCATAACACAATAGCCACCTGCCCGCTATTGATGTTGTGGCCATTATCTTGTTACGCAGCCTCTGATTCGACAGATGCAAATGTACATATGATACAGAATGTGTAAGTAACATACAGTGTGACTGAATCGACCGTTGCTTGTTAAGACAACGCATGGATAAAACGCCAACCACTCTGCCACTTCATCATTCAGAATTCAATATTTGTACACACGCCAGAAAATGAGTTCCCCAAAATATGTCTGTAATATTTGTCTGTTCTTGTTCTTCTGGATTCCTGTTCATTCAGCCTGTATTTCCTCCGTGTAAATGACTTTGATAATGAACACTTTGATATTTGCAGCTGTTGGATTCAAAGTCAAATCTATTGTAGGTTATTAATCAAAGGAACAAACATTCATTAACTGAATATGTTCTGCCCCTGGTGATTCTTTGCTGTTTTTGATTACTCTTTCTCACCACTAAGAAATTGTCTATTTACATTTTAATCACAGCTTTACCTTGAAATGCAATAGTCTTTGTGGGCTTTTTCCCCAGCTTTCACAATGGGTTCCAATGACACGCCATGAAAAATGTATATCTTACGTTAAGCGACTTTTAGCACCAAAATAAAATGGCTCTCATCTCTTCTGATCGAGAATGATGCAAGTCAAAGAAACAACATACACATGAGATCCAAGCACGCGCCATGTTGTAAAGTCAAGCAAGAAGCAGTTCAGTTTATTTTACAGTGATTTTACCGGTTTGTTGTGCAAAATACCTTATGCTATTGTCCAGTAATGTGGTATTATGTTTATGTATTTGTTCCTGATGCATTCCACCATGAAATTACCATTTTTATTTTGGCGTATAAGCTCACCATCACCTCCATGTAATTATAAAAATCGGTTACAACTTTTTTCATCGCATGTATCATTGCAGAATGGAAGAATGGCTGTTTAAACTGTAATGCATGGTAAATATTCCTGTCATTATAGGACCTATCCCCATTGTCAGGACTCAATCTTCTCTGTCAGCACACTACTGGTGACATTATTGGAACATTTAAACATTTATGGGTTTTGGATATTTAAAAAAAGATAATTGTGCCTTATCCTTTTTCACTTGAATTTTGAGGACGCGACCTGACTATGACTGAGTAGACTGTTGAATTCCACCGTATCGCTCCATCTGCATATTAATATCTGATTTATCTCCATGTATTCACACACACATCTTAATGTTTTCAGTTTGGCCATGTCTTTTGTGCTGGGCCCTACAATGTGGAGTTAACACCATTGTTCTCAATCATTCATGGGCAAATTACACCATCCTCCGAGTGCCTTCTCATCCATCACGCTGCAGTAACCACTCTGGCTGTCCTTTAATTTAATTAGTTGCCTTGCATGCATTAACTTTGATGTGTAATGTGGAAGCTTTGCTCAGTAATTTGTCAGAGCCACTGTCTTGTTTCTCCTCTGGAACCAATAAGGAATTTATGGTGGGGGACGTTGCATTAAAAGTGAATGCGGAGGGATTTCTGGGGTGAAATGTCAATGTAAACACTTATTTGATCCATGTTTTGTTTTTTCCACTGAACTGCTTCCATCATGTTTCATATAACCATGGTTTGGGAGCCACTTTTCATTTTTTATTTTAATTAGAATTGTAATACTAAAAGTGGCATTACCTGATTTTCAAACCACAAAAGGAATAATTAAATCTAACAAATAGTTTCTCGCTCACATATCTTTTTGCTATTCATTTTGCGGGAAGTTCAGGGCACGGCTTTAGAACAGCTTTTTTTCATTCAGTGAAGGTTAGAAAAGGTCACCGCCTGCTCGGTTGTGGTGAATAAAATACATGATAATTAGTTACACACAGTGCACAGTGGTCTGAATTCGTCACATATGCTTTGAAGCGGAACTAACCCTTGTTCTACCCTCAAAGATAAGTAAAAAACTGTTTTTTTTTGTAACTATTTCTTTTTTAAACATAAATCAACAAAAACAAATATCAAACAAACAAACAAACACACACACAAATGTTTTCTACTACAATTTTAGCGATAGAGCTCCCCCTGCAGTATAAACATTACAAACATTAAAGGAGTTGACTTCGGGTTGGTCAACATGTCACTTACAGTAGTTCTCCTTTAACAATAGCAGCATGATATCTGCTATTGTTTCATTCAATGTTATGAGTAATCTTATTCAGTATCTATGCGCTATAACAATCGCCAGTTAATCACACTTTCTGATTGGCTAAATGGGTTTGTACAATACTACAATGTTTCGCCTTGGCTCCTCCTTCCTCCCTCGCTCATAAACACATCTCAGAGACAGCGTGAAGACCGCATGATGCAAGTTTACTGTTAAGGGGGGTTTAGACTCTCCACGCGCACCTCCCCGACGCGCACCTCCCTGACGCGCACCTCCCCGACGCGCACCTCCCCGACGCGCACCTCCTTGACGCGCACCTCCTCGACGCGCACCTCCCTGACGCGCACCTCCTCGACGCGCACCTCCTCGACGCGCACCTCCTCGACGCACACCTCCTGCATGGATTTGACGGACCAAAAACTCCAACAACACACACAGTTGTACATTTTTTGTATATTTAATCCAATCCATGAAACACATACCCCAGCTGTTTGTTACTGCAGCACAATACATTTGGCGTCATATCTCTTGCTCTGTGGTGGTTAGTAGGACTCATCTATCATGGTACTCATATAGACTATGCACAAGCAGTCCTGCTCCACTAAATCAACCCAACAGACAATACATGCAGCAAAGTGCTTTCATACATGTATAGAAATCATAGTAAGTATGAAATATGGTAGTACTTGTTCCATACGTAAATTAGCTTAGGCCCTAGTCACAGTACATTGAGGTCAAGGTTGTGTTGTATTTACGGAGCAGTTGCTGCTGCAAGGACAAAAACAACCTGCGTCTCACCAGAGTCTGGAAAAGAGTGAGAGAAGCTATTCCCATTTTTAGGGCAGTGAAAAAGTTCAACTTTTCTGTACATTCTTGTGTACAATTGCAGGTGGTTGGGACATACTCCAATAGCTGCAACTAGAATAACCTGCATGACACCTACCACTGTTAACAAGACAGCAATTTAGAGCCTCCCCTATATTGGCTTACTATACATTTACTCATATATTTTTCATGGGAAGCAGATATTGCAGGGACATAAAGAAAAATAAACTCCTTGGTCTTTAAAGGTTTACAGTGAGACTTTTCCTGGAATGTTCTGGCGTTTATTCAATTGCAGGTGTTAATATTACAAAAAAATGATTAGTATTTTTTTGGGCAGGTTTGCTTCAATTATCAGATTTGACCAGCCCCAAAATGTAGTTAGTTAAAGACTGTAAGTTGTACAAGATGAAGAATAAAAAAAAAACTAAGACAACACACGCTAACACACAATGGACATAGTTGGAGTAGATTTGACATACTGGGTTTGATGGTGTTGCCGGCTCATTTCCATAGATATAGAGTATGGAGTTTAATGCCATACTGTGAAACCTTTTTGCATAGTGCTCCATATAGACAATCAGGTGGCAGGCCCTCAGAAAAGACTATTTACAGGCCTTCCATGATTGGTATGAGGCCAAACCTACCATTATCTAGACTCTTATAGATCTCTCCATCTTCTTTTAAATTCACGTCATTTGGGACACTTGTCTCAAGTCCCTCTTTACTCAGCTCTGTTCTGATTCTCATTAGCACACACAGAGCAGGCCTGTTTAATGCGTGGAACCAGAAAAGGATAAAGCGATAGAATAAAGAACCAAAGAATAGAAAAGGGCAGTGGAAGAAAGGCAGGAACCTAGAAAGAGAGAGGTGGGATTTGGCGTGGTCTTCGGGGAACAGATCTCCCTTGCATTGAGCAGGAGCCAGTGGTCTGTCACGTTGCAGCCACACACACCAGCAGCTTCGCCTGTCCTCAAGGAATAGCGTCTACTTCCTGGTAATTAGAGCTGAGAGAAGTGTGTGTTTTTCCCACAATGTGTTTAGCCTCATATCTGAGCACTGTTTATTTTCACGCTATGCAGGCTTCCAGTACAGGTGTTCTAATAAGCCTGCCTGTGCGCATCCAGTACCTGCAGTGGCTGCGTGTTAGAGTTACGGATGGATGGTGCACATGTATAGTATATGAAATCATGGTCTGGATGTATTGTTTAATCAATACTACACTTCAAAGTCTCAAATATGCTCTATTTTATTCCTATAGTTCATATTATGTGATTTGTTCGCTCACAGTTTATGTATGCATAGCGAAGAAGCTGTACATGAGCTGACCACTGGGGACAGTAGTGAACACATCTCAACAGTGGAAGCTCAACTTTTTAAAACATGACTAGAACAAGCTGCAAAACAAATTGATTATTTTCTCACCGCCTTTTCTTGGCTCTTTTCCAACAATTGTGATCTAAAACCTGCCATGAGCGCCACCATGTTTGTTATTTGTGTACTTTTTCTTCCGTTTAGGTCAATTCTTGAACTGACTTTGAAGCGCCCTCTAGTGTTTATTTGCCATAACACAGCCTTGACATTACAAATGTTTGAGTAACAAATGAAGCCACAGTAACCACACTTCAAACGCACAGAGCTGTTTAAGTATGAAAATGGAACATAAATAAGCCTTTAGCCTTGTTGTATTCTCTCTTTTAACCATTGACTGAAAATATGAGGGGAAATTATCCGTCCATTTGCACCATTTACTTGTTTTATCCCTTTGCATGTTATTTTGTCAAACAAAATGAAAGCCAGACCCTCTTGATCAAAGCATCTACAGGTAAAAGTCTATATTACATATGTAGGAAAATTGGACAATTCCGTGGCCAAATTGTGATGGCTCAACATCTTCATAACTGCATTTCTCCAAACCAAAGTAAGAACAGTGGTTATGTCCCCAGCCTTAACACACACCACTCTTACACAACCTGCCATTCTAGTCAGGTCACAGGTGGTCATAATCTTTTGCTTGATCAATGCATGTGTGAGCGCTGTTTATTCTAGCACAAGCCTCCGGTACAGGTGTTCTAATAACCCGCTCCCGTATGCCAGTGTGCTCAGAATGGCTGTGGCAGCATATTAGTATTCTGCGCTCATGAGCTATGGCTTTCTGTGTGAGCGTGGCTAGCACTGAGGCCCTTTATCCTCCAGTGAGACTGCTGTGCACACACACACTCGTCTTGTCATTTATATCCTCTCCGTTTTCTCATATCATCCTGGTGGATCAGTAGGGATTGCGATACAGTGCGGTGTTAAGCTTTGGCCGTATTTCAGAAGCAACGCGACATGGGCCAACTTCTTCCAGATGCCATTAAAACTGTACAAAATCAAAATACAACAGAAGCTTAATGCGCGCCTTGTTTTAAGTACACAGCAGTGGAGTGCTTGGGTGCACTACGGCAACTCAAGAGGTGATGCTTGAAAGTCTTTAGTTATCCATGGTTATCAGAGTGAGGAAAAATGAGCAATGATTCAGAATACAGCAAGATGTTTCACAATCTAATCAAAATGTCAATTTCAGTGGTTACAAATTGGAAAGATTGCAATGTAACAAAATGTCCTGTTCTACAAAAGTTTTAAACCTAAGCTAACTGCATTTTAGACCGCTACATGATTCTGTCAAATGTGTATGCCCGGGGACATATTTAAAATGTAAACTTTGAACAAAATTCTACAATAAATCATACATTGAAATTTTATAGCGATGCAGAAAAATTACAATTATATATTTTGCCAAAACGTTCAGCCCTAATTCGAAACAAAAAAATATATTTTTTGAATGAGCAGAAGTCCTCAAAAGGCACTTATAACAGAAAACTAAAAGACACAAATACTTGCAGGCTAAAATACCTCTGTGGCTCTCAAACGTTTCTCACCAAGTGCTCCTAAGAAAATATTTAGCCCTCTGAGTACCACCAGATTTAGATAATATAGGTCTAACCTAGGACTAAACCAAGTCTAAAAGAGGTAAGAGCTAATCCAAAGGAGGAAACCTTCAGAACCACTGCTCACACTTGAATTCACTAATATGTTGTATTTTAAACATTACTTTTGATGCAAATACCTACCTCACCAGCTATATTATTTACTGTATACCATTCCTAAACCCAACAAATCCACTGAGATTGCTTAACCCAAGTACAAAGCACCAAATTCATATTCATATTATTGGATAAAAAGCTGTTGATTTGCTATTATGAAAAGCCCAAGTTAGTTTTTAGGTCTCTTTTCTTGTAATACCATGTTTAGACAGAAGCTCTTAGGGCATAGGGGACGATATAGTCTACCACTGATGAGAATAATCAGTAAGTCCATGGTGTTCCGGAAAGTAATGATTTAAAGAACAAAATGATTAGACTTGGATAGTTAGAGCAAGGAAAAACAATCAGTGCAAGGAAATTAAGAATCACACTTTAAAATATACATATTTCATGCACACATAGAGTTCCCCTCTATCAGGCTTAGAACCAGCACAAAAATAGCCTACATGAAATACATATTCAACACTATTGACTACAATAGACCAATTTTACCCACCCATTCTCCATTGGGGTTTTGTTTGGAAGAGAGGCCAAAGGTTACTTCTGTATTAGTCACTCTCTGTGTAATGATAGTTGCATGGCGCTCTACAGTTCCAGTACAGTTCCAGATTTGCGATTGGCAAGTTCGAGAAGACAAGCGAGTGGGCTGTTGAGCAGGGAAGAAGCGATGGAGGCACCAGTGGGCCAAATTAGCTAACCTCGAGAGAACCCCAGCCTGACACCCACGGGAGTCACTATATGCGCATATGTGAGAGAGAGTTAGATTGGAAGACAGAATGCCTGGGAGCGGCGTGTCTCCAAAGACCTGTTCGGCTCTGGGGAAACCTCGGAGCCATTCGCTGATAATGGACTACATAGATGTGTTGTAGTATCGCACATAATGTATGGTCTATATCAGTCCGTGGCCCACTGACTCCCATGTCAGGTTGCATCGACTCCACGTGATCGATTCGGTGCAGAAAATATCCCAGGGTGCACCTGGCCCCGCTGGTCATGTGAGGTGGTCCCAAGAGCTTCTCTATGTTGTTTTGTTTTTTTAAGCTTGATTGTCAATGAAAGTTGTCAGTCAAGTACATTTATTAAAAAAAATGAGTCTTGTGATATGAGAATATGAGTCTCAATCTGTACCTTTTTTGTTGAATCAGTGAGGAAATGTTTTGTTTGAGCTGTTGAGGGTCAAAGAAGTATTTTAGATAGTAATTTAAGTTACTATCTACTTAATGCACTCCGGTCAGCTGGATGTCACCGCTTTCCCTGTCACTTCCTCTAATCTCCTCTAAACCTGTGAGCTTGCATTGGGTGCTGCTCTCTCAAGTCGCTCACGACGCTGCTGGTGTGAGCGAGGGGCCTCACCACTGATGGCTTGTTAGGGCAAAGCTGCCGCTCAGCGCGAGCCAAAAGCACTGGAACAAACATGCTCAAAGAATGAAGTCAGGGAGAGGGTCGAAGGAGAAGAGGAGGACACAGGTAGAGCCAGGGCCTAATCCTACCTGTTAATGCTCGTTGTTTTCTAGACAAAGCTGTTTGTTGTTGATGTGAGCCAAAGAAAAGTTACTTTTCATAGCCCCGCCCCTGACCCCGCCCTCACTCGTAAATGATAACCGAAATAACTCTTCTAAGAGCTACAATGAGGTACCAATACATTTAAAATACAATTTGATTCATTGGTGGCTATTATATTTTATTTTCCAAATAATCTGCTGTATTAAACGGTAAGAAGATTAATTCTTACAATAAACTTTTCCTCCTCACAGGAATGTTTGTAAGTTTAAACTTAAAAAATAAAATATCAGCGTTTCCTTTTCTTTTACTAATGATTAATCGGGAAATTGCGATAGTTCCCCTCACAATAAACGTGACTCTAAAATATTATATTGTGATATCCTTAGTGGTTACTTAGTCTGAATCAGTCTTAATTAACATATTTGTTCATTATGAACTAAGTCTTTTTGTGGCTATTAAAAGTGTCACATTTTTTTTTTATATTTCTTTATTGTAACAGGCCTGTATGAGTAAAGTGGTAAGTCATTGATGCATAAAGACAGGAAGAAATAAAGTAGAAGAAGGACATTGCATAGGACATAAAATGCATACCATATCAGAAAGCAGATAATATTAGATAAATTATAATTATTTATAGTTGGTTCCGCTTGTTAAATAAAGTGGGATACTAAAAGTTATTCTGTGTTTTAATTTCTTTCTTATTATTTGAAATCATCGTACTAAAAGTGTCTTTTTTTGTCTAGTATTTTTTTTTAACATTGTATTGTAATAAACTACTGCATCTCCATGTCCTGCATGCGCTCTCTTTTGTATATCCAGAGGTGTGCTGCGTGACTCCTGGAAACTGTAGAACCTGAATTGTTCCTGTTCTTGTCAGCACTGACATTTGTAGAGAGTGTAAGTCTTTGTATTTCAGTGCATGCTTTTGAAGCAAGTCCCAGTCTATGTTGACATTTGAACACACGCAGAGGAGCACAGCATTTAGACACTGTAGCATTTGTGATAAGAGTTTCACCTGTAAGCATAGATGTTTTTGATGTGTTGAGGGAAGTTTTAATGATGAATAAAGCTCACTTTGAAGGAAAGAGAATGGAGTGTGTAAGTCTCAGAGGGGCGTGTGGTAAAGGCTTCAAAGACCCACGACAATTTACTGCACAAGAACGGCTGCAAAACGTGTTTGAGGCTTGCATTTTATTGTAGACTCACACTTTTTGTGTCTCCAAGGGAACACAAGGGTGGATTCTTGATAATTATTGCCTGAAGACAAGCAGAGTTGGATTAAAAAAAGAAAAGAAAAGAAAACCAATAATTACAAGGTAACTCCACTTGTAACAGTGGTTGCATATCACCCACTATGGTTGTTGTAAATTAAATAATATAGATGTAAGCGTGTATATAATTAATATGGTAATTGAAATAATGGAACTTTGTGGAGGAGGAGTAGGATATTGAGGTGCGGTCCAGCTCCTGAACATCAGTCAATGATGAACAATGATTAAAGCAGAACTAAGTAACGTGTTCACCTCATTTAACGTCTTTGTAAGTCCTTGTGATGGTTAAAGATGTATTTTGGGGGCGTTTGAATTGTCCATCGTCGCCCCCTGTTGTCTCTGGGCAGCAGGGGGCGACGATTTGCCGACATTGATCCGGACAACTCAACTAAGAAACCCTGACTCTTTTATATTTGTAAATGTGAAATGTTTTTCTATGTGATTATGCTGTTTTAATATGACAAAGAAAGTAAGAAAATACAATACATTTTCTGACAAGGAGCTGCAAGGAGAGCGTTATCGCCAGAATTCTGCTTTAACTCCATAGAAAGTACAGTTATGTAAATGAGATAAATCATGGTGAATCTAGATAACTTTGAATATTAAAGGAAGCTGAATGCTATTAGCTAAAATCTGAACTCAGAGAAAGGAGGTGGGATTCAATAAGGTTATATTTCTTCCCATTTCCCTTTTTGAAATTAATTGACTACATTATTACGTTATAAATAAATCGACCAATTCATTCATTCATTCATTCATATTCTATTCCTACAATCCACAAGTTATATTACACCATGAAAAAGAGTTACTTGATAAATGCATTTATTTTTCATAAACTTGAAATGTACATGCACTGAAAAAAAAAGACTTGAGCATTGGTCTTCTAGAATCCATGTATGTCCCTCTAGTTCTGTTCATGTTGCTCGTCATTCGTTTTGGTTGCTTTGGGACATTGCAAACACACTGCTGCCAGCCATCAGTGGCGAGCGGCCAGTGTTCACCAAATAAATCCAATCTACATAGTAATTAAAAGACAAACAAAAATGGTTACCCCGTCCAAAAAGTTTTTCTTTTCTTTTTTCTGCTGGCTGCAAAGTAATTAGCCGCTGATCTATGCTTTTAAACTGGCAGTCATTTTCCAGGCAAAATTCCAATCCAATGTCAATAATTCAGGACCTGAAGTTCTTGTTAAATTCTAAGAAAATTGAATCAGTGAGACTGAGAAAATGGGCTACCAGTAAATTGCAAATTATTTTTTTCCAATGTCGATAACAAAAAATAACATTGGTTGTTCATCTTACATTTGTTATATTTTGCTCATGTTTTCACCATCTAATAGCTTTCTGCCTGACATTTGACGTCTGTGCATGGTAGAGCAGAGTCCCATGAGCTGAACCTCTGTCCACCTGAGGCTCTCCTGTCTGTCCAGCCTGTGCGTGTTAGCATGTTAGCATATATGTTATGTATACTTCTGTATACATGCCCATGTGGAGATGATCTCACTTGCCAAGCCATCAGGAAGATTTACGGTGGCCCTATAATTACCTCTTGGATCTGTGCGGTGATTTAGTGAGCATGGGCTCCACCATCTGTAAGGAGGAGTGATGGTGAAAGTGCCACGGCGGCTGACAACCAGTGGTTATCTAATGCTATTTTGACATGGCTATAGGTGCAGCTCCATCCATTTGCAGGAGTGGCTCATATTTGTCATGAAAAGAGCCAGACAGAGTGAAGTTATGTGTTCCGAGAAGCAGACCCGCAACTTTCCATTATTTATAACCGCAATTTGAATAAGTTTAGACGCGATTTAAAATGCAATGGAAAAAAAGTACATTAACCCTTGCAATTTTAAAAGTACTACTGTCGCATTCAATACTGGAAACAAACGTCAATAAAAGCAAGCTGATTCTAACATGTGCTCAAGTTCAACATAATCTTAATATTATCCATAATACCTTTTCGTCTTTCATTTAGTATTCAATTATGCTATTGTGTTCGGAACTCAACTCAAAATAACCTTGTGATTCTCATGAAATAGTAAAAAAACATTATTTATTCTGGTTATTTCCATGCTTTTTACCACACTTACAGTTGTGGACATTGTACTGTAAATGTCTCCAGTGTGATGCATGATAGAGACATGCTTTTTGTGCTTGTCTGCCACACCTCTTTACCCACAGGATGTCCTTCACAACAGTGTCACAGAGACACTCTTCCCCCTGAAACGTGTCCTCTGGGGAACTCATTTGTGTTCATCTGGCCTGACATTAGGGAATCTGTTTGCCAGACACAGCTTTACGTGATAGACAGGCCTATTTATCCTAATACAGGCGAAGGAACACACACACACCATATGCATTGCAGTGTCATATAGAATGTATTATGGACACATAGTGGATAGAAAAAAAAATGTGATAATAATCATAATAATTATATTTTAGAAGTGTCCTCACTAAAATGTATTTTTAATGCTCTATAATCACTTCACAAAACACATCATTGCTTGTTATAGATAATGTCTGATGCAGTTGACTAGAATACTTTACATAGACAAAACTATATACTTTCATGTAATATATTTTCTTGCTATCGGTGAAATCATGAGCCTGCATATAAAACTAATATATGTTTTTACTCAATGACCTGTTTGATATTGTTTTAAAATTTGCAATTCAAATTCACAATGTTTACACGGCTTAGGTAACATTAATATTAACTTCTCTCCTAAGGCCTGAAAGATTCACAATAATCCACTTGAATATGTTAAATACAGTGATATAACTGTTTAGTCACACTGGTGTGGGCTTAACAAAGAAAAGTTTCTTCACGTATGTCAATTGCACATTCCGTTGTTCATTTATTAAGCTGTATATTTGTATATGTCTCTTTTTAGCTGAGGAATGTGTTTAATGTATGTACTTCAAGCTTTTATGTGCCATAAGAATGTTCGTTGAAGGAGCAGTGCATTGAGGGAAGTGACAGTGTGCGGCACTCAATAAAGTACTGCACTTTGTCTCGCAGGGCTAGTGATGACACCCTATGAAATACTGCATTACCATATACTGTATGTACGCAGAAGCACTCCAGCCTCCTGCAATGTGGGATACCGTCCGTCCACATAATGGTATTTGCTACTAGGATTTCTGGCACCAACTGACCAGACTCAACAATGCCTTGGCACGCAGGGGGTCCATGTGTGCTTGTTTTCCAATGGCGGTATGACTAAGCAGCTAGCACGTGGCAGCTCCAGACCAACTGCCCTAAACCGTTGAACCAAAAAACTGTCACATGTCCGTCAAGTCCCCAAACGCACCACCAACACAACCTTCAGCCCCCTGACTGACAGTTGCCCTTGCTTATCCACCAACAACAAGAGTGACTTATCTCCTCGCTCCCCTTTCCTGTTTGTCTGCGAGAATTATCATCACCAGCCGTTGTGTGGCAATTAAATATATCCCTGGGCAACCTTAGTCCCTATTTAGAAATCGTAACAAGAGTGGGGAAGCCGGCCCGTGAGTTGAGAAAGTGCGTGTGTGTTCTCTACCTGTGGTGTTTGTCATTCTGATCCACTCATCCATGGCTCTTTGCTTCCAAGATAACGCTCGCCTACAGACATTCTCCAGCAGTGTAGCGAGACCTCCCCCTCCCCTCGTCCCCTCCTTCTCTCCACTCACTGGAGATTACATCTTCAGTCTCCTCAGAGCGATTGGGATATGCACGCTGCCTGATCCATATATGGACGACAATGACTGGATTGAATGGTTTATGAAGCTCGTTTGCCTTCCGCATTGACCGTGATCTTTGTATTCTGTTGTTGCGGTTTAGATTAGGATAAGGAGAAAGGGAAAACAAGAAAAACGTATTGAAAAAAGCATGCATTTAGCTTGTTGTGAATTGTTAAGATTAAAGTGATCATCCTTGACCCTTAACAAAATCAGAAAAAACACATGCACACATACACAATTAATCAAATCAAATTTATTTATAAAGCACAATTCATACAACTGCACTTCAAAGTGCTTTACAGTGTTTAAAACACAATTTAAAACAAGTAATGAGGTAAAAACACAATACAGTTTATAAAAATGTAAAACAATGTACATTAGAGTAAAGTAAAGAATAAAAATAATGTAGTATTTTAAAATAAAAAAAACAACCTTAAAAACCAGGTAAAATCAGTCATAGGCGCGGCTAAACAAAACAGTTATTAGTTTGGATTTAAACACAGCCGGGGTGGGGGCCTGTCTCACGACTTCGGGAAGGCTATTCCAGACCTTTGCCCCACAGCACTGGAACGCAGATTCTCCGTGTCTGGTCTTGGCTCTGGGCACCAGCAGGAGGCCGGTCCCTGAGGTCCTTAGAGTCCGAGGTGGTTCATATGGCACACACAAGTCAGAGATGTACTTTGGTGTTAGGCCATGGAGAGACTTATACACAATCAGAGCTGTTTTGAAGTCTATTCTCTGAGCCACAGGGAGCCAGTGCAGAGACCTGAGAACAGGAACAATTACACCTAAATGTCCTGCATGTATCCATGACTGTCCATGCCAGGCCCGTCTTCACAACTCGCCATGTTGTTTCTGGTCTGCCTTGCTTCCTCTTTCCAGGTGGAGTCCATCTGAGTGCTACTTTGGTAATAGAGGTTTGGTCCATTCTCAGGACATGTCCCATTCATAGTTTCTTTCCTTCTTATTGGATATTTTATGGCCAGAAGGGTGGCAATTGGTTTCATAGGCAACCATTGTGGAAATACTGTACTGGTATAAGACCGTGTGGTTTCCCAGTTACTATGATTGGTTCGTCGATGTTGATGCACATAATCTGGATCTTGGAGACATTGATGGACAATCTTGTCTGTTCAGCAAAGTTAGTTATCAGCCTCATAATAGATCTTTTGTTGTATTTTCCATTAAGAAAACATCACACATTTTTTGGGGCAAATTCTACATTGCAAGTTGTATGTTTGTAGAGTTTAAAGAGCCTGCCGGCTTGAGGTCATTAGTACACAGTTGCTCTTCACTGCTGGAGACTGAAAGTATAATCATCACGCTCTTTATTATTTTCTACACTTTTGAAAGCAGTGATGGTGCTGACTGATTAAAGTGCTGTTTTGAGTGTCTACAGCGCTTTCACAGCACATTAGCATAAGTTAACCTTGGTGCTGCTCTGACTCATTTTTCTTGTTTTAAATTCAAAATCTGCTAAATTGACTGAGAAGGTAGCCAGATAGTCCCATTAGGCCTCTGCAATACAAATATGATGAACTTGATAATAGTCAAAACATAATGTTTCTTTGCTGATGAGATTTAAAATATGTCTGTTTTAACTCCAAAACTGGACTCGATAGATGAAACACTTCTCCTTCAGACTAAATAAGACAACGAGGCATTAGAATCACCTTTCCTAATTCATGCAGAGGACATAAAGCCAGACACACTCTCTCGGTCTTGCTGGAACTTAACGCACTGGGAATTTATCGACCCCTGGTCACACTCCAGCAGATCCTCGTGGAGGATTTAAGACTCGAGCCACAAGACACTTTCTTAGTCTAAGTTTCAGTCGCCCTTTGCATTTCTATCTCCGGTGTGTTGGTCGAGCCCATTCATGCTTCAGATGAAAAAGACTTGTGCTCGGCCCTTGACCTGTAATTTCTGATTCAATATCCATGTGTTGTAGTTTGAATGAGCCGTGCGCAAATATTGAGAAGTGAATGAAATGTAATATATCGCTGGTTGGTTACTTTCCAGTGAGTTGATGAAGACTTCTTTAACAAGGTCAAGCATGGTCAGTGTAAGGCATTGGGGAATAAAATGAACTATGAATGATCTATAACGTTGCCCTTGATTTGTCACTTCTTGGTAATAGATGACACTGTTGTAATCTTGTCCCTTGAAACTGAAGAAAATGAAATAATAATAATACAAAACAAGCACAAAGCTTGCGAATAAGTCTTTCCACTATTTTCAGAGCTACAGTGCACACAGATGAACCATTTTTTGGGCAATAACGTCACGCAGCAGAAAGAACTTGGTGTTCTGAGCACAGCCACGGTGTGTGACTCGACATCCAGCATCGATTACCGAACTAACACAAACCCGCATGCAAAACAACCAGCGCTATATCACACTAAGCCATCCCCCGTCCTGGCTAAGATGGTCCCCAATCCATGCGTAAATCTGCATTAAAGGCTGTACTAATATATAGTGCTATAGAGAAATATGAATAATACAAAAAACACTTCTATGTCTATATCCTAAACGAAACATACATACGTAGGATATTATTTTGTTGTCTTCTTTTACATTGAAAGTAACAATTCCTCCCGGGTCCCCTGCGTGTCCCATGTGTACAGCTTCCTCCAAATTGAGTTTTGTTTATACGGCGGTAAAAGATTCACTATGCAAAAATAGCCATGCTCATATAATCCCCCCATAAACTGATATCTAAATCCGTTTCGCACAGTCGCTCACACACGCATCTCTTTACCGATGCAACAAGCACACGACTCCCTCAAGGACAGACACAGTAAAATGAATGACACCAGCCTATCCTACAATACCCGATGCAGCATTTTGCTTATACACAGGGCTGTTCCGTGATGGATGTTTGGGGAGTCTGTATTGATCGGCTCTCGTCAGCATGTCCTCCATAACGAGCTGCGTCCCCAAAAGCACTGCAGCAAACTCGCCAGGTAGAGACGGAGAGGGAAATGTATCGGACTTGTGTCAACAGGAGAAATACAACAGACAGGTGAAAACGGCAACGTGAGCGGCCATTGAGGAGCTTGAATGCAGAGTAGGACTGGGTTATTCATTTTAGTATTGATTTTGGCTATTTGTGAGGTAGGTTCTGTAAGTGTATGGTCCAGTTTGATGACATGTCTTTATGTCCCCCTGGTGGGTGAGTTCTGTGCCAGAAGGAGATTCCCAGTTAGTTAACACTTTTGAAGATTTTTCATTTGTTTGTTTTGACACTATGGCGTGTTTCATTCCGCAAGTAGATCAGTCCGAGGTTGGCCGCATTCACACCACACTCGCCGCCTTGTTAAGTGCAGTCTCCGAGCGGCTTCAGTCCGCAATAAATGTAAATGTGCTTGTAATCGGAGCAAATGGGCCTAAGTGATTTGATCATGCATATTTTTATCAATGGTGATGGCAGCGCTGGACGTTTGCAACCTTCGTCTGATGCCTTGTATGCAGATGAAAGTAGCAGTAGTTATCGTGTACAGATCATCTGTATCTGTTTTTTAAGATTCATGAATTTGTGCATGGTCCCTGACAAATAAAGACTAAACTTCACTATGGTAAACTGATGTGGTGAATTGGATCCTTCTGCCTCTGTCTGTCCAGTTAAGGTTTGGTCTGACTGTGTTTTCTCTGCTGCCACCAGCGTGCATCACCCTCATGGTGTGTGAAATATTACACACACAGGTAAATAAAGTATCTGTCAAATAATCAGATATGTAAGTCAAAAAGTCAAAACCAAGCACAATGTAGTAAATACAAGATACTGACATGGCATAAGGTTATCTATTGCATAAAGTTGTTGTACATTTGTTTGACATTCAAACTGATTTTGTATGTAACAAAAATGAACTGAATTGAATTGACGTGTGAATGGAGTATGTCCTATAGTGTTCACTGTGGGAGCGACGCTGTAGAAGCCTGTTGGATAATGAGCTCCTCTGCTCCTCTATTTGTCTGGTGGAGTGTGTGAGCAGGATTGTACGTGATGGAGATCAGTTTGTCCAGTGTCCTTCTGTCCCTCATTGTCACAATATAGTGACAATAACGTGTCACATTATATAAAGAGCACTACGCCTCATTTAACATGTTTCTCTTTTTTCCTCCTTCAACTTAATTCATGATTAGACTCAACATTTATAGATTTGCGTTGTGAAGTTTTCTTTCAATAGCAGTATTTCCCCGTGCCTTACATCTGAGATTTTAACATAAGTTTCAGACTGGAAAAGCAAAAGGTGGGATTATAATATTCAAGGCTCCTTGAAAGACCATAAATCTCCATAGAAACTTGACTGCACGGACGCTGTAGGTGTTCATTGTACTATTGATTGGGTCCATTATGTTGCACTGAGCGGTGGGGGTTTAAGCGCTATGTGGTGATGCAGATCATAGCATGTATTGATTGAAGTAGACACGTAACCTACAGGGATAAAAGGAGAAAGTAAACTATAAAAGAACTGTCAGCGGTGACAACATCTTTTTTATTTCTTTATTTAGCAAGATTAGGCAAAAGGTACATCTACATATGAACTGCTTAAAAGTTTTATCATAGTCTTTAGGGCATTTCTAAGTTCTGTTAGTTTACCTTATTTAATTCATTCCATCCATCATAGTAGCTCCTCGCCAGTGGTTGACAATTGTATGTTTTTGAGAGATTCTGTTCTATAATAAATTCTTATCTCCTATTTCATAGTCATCAAGACACATCCCAGAATGCATTGCCATTGTGTGCCACCATTCTCATTTTTCCGTGACTGCTTGAAGATTAAGAGCAAGGGCGCGAGTGGCTGAACTCGTGCACGCGTGATGATATTGATAAGTACATATGACCACGGATACTTTAGCTTACCAGTCCCTGTTGTATGTAATCACTTGTTCATTTCTTTGCATTATTCTTGTTAATAACTGGCATCTGTTATGTCATCGTCAAAAGGATCTTTTTAGTCTTGTGGGAGACAGTACCTCTTCAACCGAACAATCTCATGCGGTTTTGTTGTTTCTTTGTTACCGCACTTTCTGCACTATAAGGTGCACTTAAAAGCCTTTTCAAAAAACAATAGTGCGCCTTATAATCCAGTGCGCCTTACATATGGATTAATTCTGGTTGTGCTTACTGACCTTGAAGTCATTTTGTGTGGTACACGTTTTGTTTTATATATGAAAAATGATCAAAAATAGACCATTCATTGACAGTGCGCCTTTTAGTGCGGCAAATACGGTATTCTTTTCTTCTAAGACATGTAGGAAATTGAAAGTGACACATACATACATACATACATATATTAATTCATACATACATATATAATTTTACAACTCCGACATGTCCTGTTGCTGCTCACACATACCATATGAACCCAGAAAAGTGCAGGTGCAACTTTAGCCTTCGCGAGTTAGACAATGTGATGAATCAATTTTGAGAAAGTCTGTAATAAAAACATAGCAGAACCCAGCCCATTGTTGCTTTACTTCACAGCAAATGGCCCTCTTACAGTTGCCCCGCAATATAACAAGGCTCCAGAGACAAATCCCTCCAAGTTGATGTTCTTGGCTGTGCAGCACAAAGACTTATGACAGATCTGTTCTCCCTCACTGCATTGACCCTGTGGCCTCTCTGTCCCGCAGAATACATTTGTAATACTCAATAAATAAGTTGTTGCTTTGTTGCCGAGACGAAGAGTGGTGCTTTCTTGGAGTCGGGGCATTAATTGATGGACGGCGGCTGTGGCATTCAAAACGCATATACACATAGACACACAGGCCTTTTGAGTTGTCCTTTATTGTTTTTCCACAGCACGCTCTGTCCATCTCTGGGCCCTCTCATTATCTTGTTGCTCTGTCAGACTCTGTGTTTGCCTCTAGGGTGTTGAACTGGCAGAACTAACAGTGTGACGGTAATTTGCTGGAATGGAAGGTTAGACAGGCTCACCTTGCTTGCTTTTTGTTTTGGATTTATACTGGCAAAACGGCAGACCTTTCACATGTTAACCTAAGGGTGAGTTTTATGACCCAAAGTTGTTAATCCAAAATTGTAATGTGTGCTATGTAACTTTTTTAGGGGATCCGCCACCGGCTTTTGTCCATAGATATGTTATTGCTTGCTTTGCCTTGGATGTTCCACAGTCCATAACTTAATGGGCAATTCACTGTTTATCAAAGAAATAACCAATCAGAAAATCCACTTAAGTCAAACCTCTTTATGGCTACAATTTACGACTGTATAAGGGTGTTTCAATAATGCCTCCACTTTTACTATAATAGTGAAAAAGTAATTTAACTTTTATCATGTGCAGAGAAAACGTTGAACCTTATGCTGATTTATGTTGCATGTGGATAGACATTTGTTATCTGTAATGACAGTTATATTAACCAAGTCAAAAAACATTAATTTTGACAGTTAAATAATAATCCCTAGCTCTGAAATCCTAGTGTGTTCACAGCAAATATTGGAGAACACATTTCAGAAGAAATTCTAACCCAGCAGTGTCCAAACTTTTTTCCTTGGCTGGATAAAATTTGTATTTCTTTTCCTCGGTGGGCCAAAATGAATACATATTACCGTTCCAAGGGCCAACCCTCATTTTATGTTGCATTTAAAAGTTTATTTGCACAGAGATGATGATTAAAAAGTCTTTTATTAATGTTTTTTGGGGAATAGAATCTCGAGCCAAATGAGACTCGCTTCAGGGCCAGGTTTGTCCCACTGGCCTCACTTTGGGCCCCCCAGTTCCAACCCATCTCATCACCAAACCAAAACAACAGAGCGGAGTGAGAGTGAGAGTTTTGAGAAGAGAGTTTTTCTAGTGGTGTCTCCAGAGTTCATCCGGCTCCCTCTGGTCTGAAGGGACACTTTTGTCATGAGGGATGTTACACACCCCAAACTGGCCTGACACTCTTGTTGAGCTGCACAAGTTTCAGCTTTTCTTTTATTATTGAATTCAACTGCTCAATGTACTTGAATTTCTGCTCAGGGGACAAAAAAAGGGAGATTGATTGATTGATTTATTGATTGATTGATTGAATTCCGAGCTGCCCTCCACCTCAATCCAGAGATTTAATGCCAAAAAAAACAAAAACATGTATAAAACATTCAAAGAGATGTGTTAGCAAATACAATATAAAACATAAACGAAAGAGCTGGCAAATACATGTATTACTGTAAATGGACTGAAACTTCTGTATTGGCTCCTCAGCTACAGTGAAGCTACTGTATGTGAGGGAAAAATGAATTCATACTTAAATAATTGGTGAGTAGCTTTACTCTTATTTCAACTTACAAGCACATTGCCCACTGAAGTAACCTTCCAACTTCACAGCTGTATTCTTGTTTATGTGCGCATCTCCGAGTGTTTCTAATGGGCTAATTTTATGTATGGAGTTGTTTGCACAGCGTGAGGTTTGTAGGTCATGAGTACACAATTGCTGCTCTCGGTCGGAGGCTTCATTGAAAGGTATAATTATAAATCCTGCTTACCGGTTCTTTTTTAAACTTTCGTAAGTCGCTGATTGGAAGTCAGAAAGAGTTTTGTTTTTCAAAGAGACAGTTTTCCATTTGCTTCCTCGGCACAGTAAGTGAGGTTGACTTTGGCTCTTTCATTTATTTTTCGCTCCAAATCGACTGAAAACATACAGATGAGTCCATTGTACAATAACTATGACAAACTTTTTGAGAGAGGGAAATCTTGGCAATGCCAGTATGTTTATGCTTTGGATCAATTTAGTTTTAATTTTAAAGTCATACTGTGGAACATTCCTGTCTGAACAAAGCAATAACAAACATATCCATGAACACAAGCAGGTGGCGTTTCTCTTCCATAGTGCACCTTTAAATCCAGGCATATTGAGCGCATGCAGTCCTCACACAGAAAGGCATGGGTTGTTGTGGCAACGCTGATCAATATTCCACCACATCTCCCGTCCTAAAGCCTTGAAACAATTATGAATTTTCAATAATGCTTCAGTTCCACAAGTGAAACCGCAACATCAGGAGAACAAAGCACTGTGTGCATGTGTTGCAGGTGCACACACAAACACACATGACAGCCTTTTAAGTCTTTGTCAGATTAATAGCTTTTTTCTCGCAGGTCAATAAACGCTTTAGGGAGTTCCCTCAAGCCTGCTGCAGACTTTGGCGTGTGCATGTAGTTGTGTGCGTGTAAGAGTGTGTAGCATGCGTGTGTGTGTACATCACGCAGGCCTGGTGGGTCAGCCTGTCACCACACAGAGGGCTAGTTGGCTAGTCTGAGGGGAATCGATGTTAAGCGATAAGGCTTATATAGCTTTTTATGTGTTTGCCTCGTTTAGCTTGTTAGAAATGACCAAGATGCAGTAACTGGGGAGAGTCATTGCCCCTGATATGAATGGTAAACTGGGTTAAAGACACAGTACGTGTAACTTGAAAAACAGAACTAGTTCATTTTAAACTCTTTGCAGTTGTCCACGTGTATAGTGAGTTAAAAAGTGTTTTTCACAACTCTCTGCTCTCTCAATAAAGCTAAAAAAAAAAAACATTAGCATGTTAACAGCGCCCTTCCGCTTCACGGAGAATAAAACACTCAGAGAAAGAGCTGAGGTCTGATTCTGACCCAAACAGATGCTTTTACATCTATGTGACGTACAGATTTGATTTTTTAGCATGCAACCCTTTAAGTCGAGTAAAAAGTATTTGTAAAATCCAATAGGATAAAAGAAAACTAAATACTACTTTACTTCTCATGTTGATTTGTGAGAAAGTTTGTCTCCACCACCAAACGTTTATGAAATGGTCACCACATGGGTATGTAACATTTTTACTATATTCAGTCCTATGGGTTGTATATTGATTTTCATTTGACTGTTACGACATACAGTACCAACAAATGATATAAATGACAAATATCAGGTTGTAAAAGCAGGCTGTCCTACCCTGAAGGGTGCCCTGTTCTTCTTCTCCCGTTATGGTTCAGAGGAGACTGCTGCTTTGTGGAGAGCAGGGTTGTCCTGATGCAATGAAGACTGAAGATTATAGGCACCGGATGCAGTGAAGCTTCCCAGCTTTGGCCTGTCTCAGGGGACAGTGAAGCTGCGGCTCGCCTCTCTGTTACTGAACCCTGCTTGCTTAAACGAGCCCCAGCGGTCCTCATTACCCTCTCTCCGGACACATACACACACCCCAGATGTACACCCTATACTGCTACTACATCTGATGAAGTCCATTGGCAGCCGGAGTTTGTAGTAGTTTGCTTGGACAGCTCAAACGTCCCCTATCAACCTCCGGCTTTAGGAGTTGTTAGTGCTGTTATGGCTTTAATGATGCTTTGAACACTCCCTAGTTACTTTCAGCAAATGCAGTCAGTCCAACGCTAGCTCGCAGAAATGATGCAAGTAACAGGATTAATTCTACTGTAGACTGATACTGACATATTCATGAGGGATATATGTTTTGATTAAATTCAGAATCTCATTTTGAGGGAGTTCTGGTCACACTGGACGTTCATTTACATGTTTTGTTGAGGACAGAGATGTCCTGTCCAGCAGTTAAAATCTTGTGCAGCGTTATGAACAACCACAGTACCATACTGACCAAAGGAATTAATTGTCATGTTGTTAGTTAAATATATTAAGACAAAATCATTTTTTGTTTTGTTTTTCAATGTGGATGTTTTAAGCTCCAGTGAGCTGGTTGCTTCCGCAACAGATTGACTCTTCCTTGGCTTCCTCCTGCTTGTTTCCACGGAAATGTTCTTGCTTTAGCTGTAATATTCCACAGTATGACATGCATATTCATCTGCATGGAGAATGTTCTGAAGTATGTTTTAACGTTCTATATTCCTCTGGTGACTTTCCACCTCCAGAAGGTTACATACCGTGCCTCTAACCAAACCTGAGTGCATCTGATTTTCTCTCTAACTCTCGTATTGTAATTGCTGGAATAAGAGACCCATAAATGTGCATTTAATGGTGCACTCTGTAACTTTGATGGCAGAGGGTCGGCCACCTGCTTGACTCCATGGAACTACATGGAACTATTTTCTCCTATCTCCTGTCTCCATGGAGACAAAGCAATATACAGGTCGGGGGTCTCATTTATAAAAAATACATGGATTTTTTACAGGCTTTAGTTGTTTAGTCAATTAATTAGTCAATGGTGTCTTAGTCAACCAACATTTTTATTGATCGACTAATTTTTCTTACTGCGATTATAAAGGATTTATATGGACTAGGACGGAAAGGAAAAGGCATGAAGTGAGTTTATTGGAGATTTGGGAATGAATATATTCATATGCAATTTCTTATCTTGTCAGTGTTCTTTGGGCTGCAACAAGTTAATGGATTAATCGCAACTAATCGATTATAGAAATAGTTGTCAACTAGTTACATAATCAAATCATTGTTAACATGTCAATGCACAGACTCAAAAACATGCCATGGTCTGAGAGAAGAGGTTTTATTTCTCAGACAGAGCGAGAATCACATACAAATCTCCACCAGGATGTCTTCAGTTCAGCTTTATCTGGGTAAAGATTAGTTCAAATCTCATATTCACTGGCCTTTTGTTCTAGACAACGACTTGATTATTTAAAAGAGTATAGTATATCGCTAGACTAATCAATTACCTAAGCTAATTGATTTTACAGGGCTGACCCCTTTTTTTTTAGTTGATTACAGCCCTATAATTCCTACTTAAAGTGTGCGTACGGACAAAACAAACTTCCTCGTCTTCTGCCTTGTCTCTGACATCTACAGTGTTCAGAGTTTGGACCGTACCACATATCTACTCTATGTAATGTTGTCTTTTTTATCGATCACAAAATAAACAAGTACAATTCTGTAGCATTTTTGTACATAACACACACGTCATAAACGAGAATCGAGGTGATCCCGCTCACAGTAAAAATGTGTGTTTATCACGTTGTTTCTTTAGCGATAAAAACATGCCGTTTCATAAATGCAAAGACGATACATTTATTGCCATTCTGTGGGACATTCCAGGTAAAACAATAACCTTTGCATTGAGACACGCACGTAAGCGACCCTTTTAAACCCATTTTTACTGTCATCTTGACCTTGGGTTTCTTCATTTCAACTAATTACCATTTTATTATCTCTACAACTTTGGTTATTCTAAGTCTTCTGAAAAGGTGAAAGTGAGTTGATGCTATCACACATTGATGAAATTGCAAATGACTTCTCTTGAACGCACTCGGATACGTTAATTGTACCTGTTCATTTCTGCACTGTCTCTGCGTTTGCAGCCAAGCACCATCGCCGTGCCTCCACAATATCAAGTACTTAAGTGCACCTATTTAGGCTCTCGATGTAATGGCTGTTTTGGTTCAAGCTAAGCACAGCATTTCCAACTATTTCTCCTCTGCCCCGGACTCGTTTATGTTTCTGCTCTAGCATACACCCACACCCAGCGGAGCCTAAGCATCTCCTAAGGATGCTCGGGACGTCTGAGGACACTAGTGATGCTTTTCATGTGCCTGTTCATTTGTCTCCCTGTTTCCATTTCTTCTGTAGATGCCACCTATGGAGAGCCAGATAGAGCCGCTATTACACGGGCTAGTCCACGTCTGTGTTTGTGTGATATCGAACGCCGTTTGAGGCATAGGGCAATTTGTGGCAATGCATCTAGAAAAACAATGACAAAACGAATCAGTGGTGCTTGGATCTTCAGCAGTAACAGTAGATGCCCGAGGTTTATGTGGAAAAGTTCTTTGAACAATATTCTTAGTAGTCTTTGGTGACTCAAACTTGCGCTTAACCTGACCTACCATATTTTTTTGCACTATAAGGCGCACTGGATTATAAGGCGCACTGTCAGTGAATGGTCTATTTTCTATCATTTTTCATATATACGGCGCACAAAACAAAACGTGTACCACACAAAATCGCTTCAAGGTCAGTAAGCACAACCAGAATTAATCCATATATAAGGCACACTGGATTATAATGCTTTTAAGTGCGCCTTATAGTGCGGAAAATACGGTACTATCCTAATCAATTTGACATACTGACATATTTTCCATGACCACAGGATTTGTCTTTCCACATGGTTGTTTCAGAAATGAGAAGCCGCTCACTGCATCAGTTGGGTTTAAATACTGTGTTGCAGCTGAATGATGATCACCACCTGCAGCAGTTCTCCAGTAGCAGGAGAGGATCCACTGTATTTGCTTAGTTGAATCCAAGAGGCATTTTTTTTTTTTCGGGGGGGACATGCATTGTATTTAACAATAAACAATAGAAAAAAAAAACATGGTTGAATTGCCTTGACCTTGACTATCAAGCTGGACATGGACAGAAAATACAAGAGGTAACTATAACATTAAACGACATACGTTCAAAGTACATAACAATGACGACATGTGGATTTGCCATTTAAAAGGTCTCCACGAAAACTAAAGTGAGAGATAATTTCAAATGCCACAGATGAGCTTTCATTGAAGAGCTCAAGGTGGGGTTTGCTTGGTGTCACAGGGATAAGGCTATACAAGATAGTGCTCTTGTACTCACTGGACAACAAGCCATGGCGCTTTAAAGTCAATCAATGTGACTATTGGCTTAGAATACTCGAGTAATTCATCAGGGTGGCGTGCGGCTGACTCAGGGATTTCTTAAGAAAGACTTAGTGGAAATGGAATTAGCTACAAAAGAAAGATGATATTGAGGTAGTGTCTGGTTTTGAAAACTTTTGAAAACTCACTTTCAGTTACTGGAATAATAATGAACTGCTCATCTGTTGTCACTTGTAAATGTAAATGTAAAGTGCATTCTATATTCTACAGTACATTAACCCAAAAAATGGATGGTTTTGTTACATTTAGTCCAATCAAACATATATTTCAGTATATTCTGTTCCTTTTTAGAGTTATTTTTAAGACTTTTCCAATCTGTTGTACCGCAAACTGTGGGAAACTGTCAGCAATTTTGGGGCATGACTTGACTAACTGAGCCCCACAGGATTGCACTGTTCACTGAGTAAAACCCAAAATTAAACAGAACTGAAAGCCAAAAATTAAACAGCCGAGAATATCCATTATGTGACCTGGGCCCTGTTCTGACCATACTCAGACCAGACAGTTCTGTTCCCGCAGCCTGTAATTGCAGACTGTTGCCTGTAGGATATTCCTTTATGACTTACAAATGAATGTAGTTTATTATAATGTGAATCTAAATCAGGTTGGCAGGGAAAGGATTTGGTTTGGCTTCAAGTTGACGTCCTTCTGAGAGAATGCAGTTGTGATTGACGGAAAGATGGCTAGATACGATGAGTTATACACAAAGTTGCATTTGTTGGACATTTGCAAAGTCAGAGTGTCAAGTGAAGGCGAAAGAGAGAAGGTGGAAAAGAGTCAGTCACACCTAAAGTGACAAATCCAACGAGTGATTCCAACAGCCAAACTAGTTCTGACAGGCTCATCTCAAACACTTGTTATCAGATTACACGAATAATGAATTATAATGTTTTTGTTTTAATTGTAATTATTTATTTATTTATTTTTATGTTTTGTTTCTGAATCATAAAAAAATGGAAGGCTTTATACATAAAATTCAAGGTAGCGTTTGCTGTCTAAGTGTCAAGGTTAGTCAATCGAAAATAATAATTGTTCAGGTCACAATGTTATCGTAAGTACTAAAAATGTAAATTGTGAATGAATGGCACCACTATGTTCCTAAAATACTATTTCAATCACATCTCATGATTTTACTGCTAGCTACTTTTAATTCAGTGTACTTGACTTTGTGTGCACTAGACAGACACATCGGCGACACATCGGCGATACGCCCACAGGCATTTATGCTTTCACGTAAAACAAAATCCAGGCCAGCATTATTTGATGATTCAACTTTAATTTCCACTTTTTAAGTGTATGTTTGTACTCATAGTGTACGATAGGAACATGTATGAATAGGCAGAAAAGATCATCTCCTGAACAGATGATGCTGCTGGAGTCCTTGAATACTGATCTGCAGTGACACATTGTGATCTGAGCTGGGTTTCTCTGATGGTCAAGGCCCCGGCGCCGACCCACATGTCATCGATCAGTGTGGTGTAGGTGTATAATGCCATATGTGACCATGTGTGTGACAGTGAATAGACAGGCTAGTGTTTCAGATGTGTGTGTGACGAAGTAGCTTCGTCAGCCAGCGCGGGGAGACCAGGGTGACATGGCGCCAAAACACACACGCGCACACAAACACGCACACACACACACACACACACACGCACACACACACGCGCACACAAACACACACACACACACACATGCGCGCACACACACACGCGCACACACACACGCACCTGTACTGGCGATTCTCTTACCTGCCCAATAGCCGGTTACTTGCGACGTAATGTAACTCGCCGTTTTTGGGTGAAATTAATATTTTTTCCGATTTACTTTAAACCCCGATACATAGAAGTAGATTTGGGAATGTATTGTATTATTTATGAAAGTGGTATGTTTCTGTTTGAAGAGAAATATAGATTTTTACTGTTGATTGATTTGGGGGAGGAGCCTCCTGCTATAAAAAGGGGCCTTCTCGCACCACAACAGGGCTGTGTGTTCCAGGAGGGAGTTGTGTGCACCGCAGGCACTAGCTCCAGAGCCAGCCAACTGCGATCTTGTTTTTTGGACTGCTGCTGTTCCTGACTTTGCCATATAATTTCTTTGTTTAAAAAGAACCCAGTACAGTGCGTAATCATAAATGTTTTAGCACGGTTTCCTCATCCAAAAACATACCTGGAATAGCAGTCACGGTAGTTTGATTCATCCTGGTTAGAAAACGACAATGCAAATAATGCCTAACATTTGCCCTATAATGTTTTTCGGATGATTCTAGTTTTTTTGTTTCTTTCATTATTCATTATAAGTGCTGTAGCAAAGAAAAAGGAAAGGTAGTATCAGAATCAGAATCAGAAAATGTTTATTGTTAATGAACAGAATTCAGAAACATAGGAACTTGCTTTGGTGATTCGGTGCAACATAAAATAATGAACAATGATAAAACATTCTACAGGTAAATCAAATCAAAAAGAGAATATGTTAAAGGTGGAATTGGCGCCAAATCTCAGTCTCATTTCCTCGTGGCGTGGACTGCCGATTAGTCCTGCCGATTAGTCCTGCCACGTATCAATCATAGGATGCACCTACTGCTCACCTGCAGCCTCGCTCTGGCTCCTCCCCAAGAGAGCAGCACGTTTGTCTGTGTCTAAGCGCATGGATCTATCATAATATAGTTCCCTCAGTGTATAGGACAAATTAAGACAGACAAAGACAGTTTGAGCTGGCTCAGAAGAGACAGAAATCTACAGAGACGAGAGATGCGATGCGATCCGTCGCGCTAATAAACAAAGGCACGTCTAGCTGCTTCTCTCTAGCTGTTCTCTGCTTCCGCATGGGGGGAGTTCCGCTTGAGTTCTCAAATCGGCAAAAAATCGTCCATTACGTCCAATACTTTAAGTATAATGGTTCATGTCAAAACAATAGCAAAGGTTTTAACTACTAAACGATCCAAACACGCTAGAAATATCTCTACTTGCATATCCTTGAATCATTCAGTATGACACATATAACCTATTTAACCTCCGATTTAGAGTTCGAGTTAAGTTCTTCACTCGTTGATTCAGCAGAAAACTATTTTCCCTAAGTGTTGTATTGTTTGACACAAAAAGACTGTGTTTCTCTTGCCACATTCAAAGTTCCCAGTAAATTGCCACGTGCAGATTGGCAGAACAGTCAGCAGTGACCCACGTTCACACAGGCTTCAGTCCCAGAACATTGTCACGTTTGCTCTGTTCACACTTAACCAGGCAATGTGTCTCTGCATTCTATCACTGTATGAATGTGCTACATCATTTAAATTGAAGGAAAGTGGAACTTAACTGCATAGCGTTACCTGGGAAACTAAGCTTGTAACAAAAGAAACCATCAGTGGTACTGGCAATTCCCTGCATAGTCCAAACATGCAGGGAATTCAGTTCTGTCTTCATTCACACATGTCACAGCTCTGGCAAAGCCAGGTAAATTCCCAGATGAGGCTGAATGTACTGAATGTATAAAAGGGGCTTCTAATTAATCTGCATGTCAATCAGGCATCTGAATGTATGGAGGATACGGTTTTAGTGTTTGTAAAGTATAGGAAAAGGTCCAATGGTCTCAGGAGTGTTTTTAAGTTGACCCTGGAGTATTTAATATAGACTATATCGCTTCATTATAACGTCAATAGATTCCACCATTAAGCCTGCGATCCCAGACCTGGTAATTGTTAGTGCAGTACTGCAATTTACTGAGTAAGAAAGGGCTAAAACTACTGCAATCACAATTTGTCCTATAAGTAAGAGGAAGCCACAAGGCATGAAAGTTTTACATTCACACCTGCATGAATCAAATTGTTCATTTCATGCCAACTGGTAACCAAGCAACTGTAGATGGAGCCAGTGATGCTTTGAACAAACACAAAATAGTTGTACATGTTTTATTAATAAGTAGGTGTATCGTCATCATGTTTGTATACCTTCATTCAATAAAACAATAAGCAAAATTAATATAAAGCATAATCTTCTTATGAATTGCTGTGACAGAGAAAACACACATCTCATTGGCATATTGTGTGAAATGAATGGGTGGATTGAGTATTTTTAAGTGTCAATGTAGAGGCCTATGTTTCTTGTTTATTCCACTTGTTTGAGCATATAGAGAACAAAGCGACATGTTAATTGTCACAGCCATTGGACATGATAATGATAGTTTATCTCTTTTAGTACAGACCACAATAAAAGAAGGTAAAAAGGGTATGCTAAGCAGAGGAACTAAACGGCTCATTGTGCAAGTGAAAAAGCCTAAATGAATTGCTTATTGTCTTTTATAAGAAAACAACTCATCAAGAATACATCATGGGAAATTCAAATCTAGTTTAGCAGTGCAAATGTATAAACGCTCTTAAAAGATTATCGAACATTGTGTGAGTTGTTGAGGTAACTTTGATTGAATCCGGTTAATCGTTTGTGTTTCTGTGCCATTCATTCCTTGAGATAATGTGAGCACCCCATTCTTATTTACTTGGATATTATATAATTAAACTTCATGGAAATTATTTATAACATTTGGTATAGAAATGATGATACATCTCTCAATTCTTGGCTCACGATACAATATGCACCTCGATACAGTGCAGTCCTGATACGATACAATTCGATATACAGCATTTTGATGCAATTTGATTTAATACTATAGGAAAAAATAATTGTTCTATAGTTAAAGCCATTTTAACAAAAGGCACATATATTTGTATTAATATGACATATTTCATACTAAAATAAGATTAATAATGATTATTATTAAGATAGTATATATATATTATTATTAAAGATTAATCATATATATCATAAAATATAATTTCAACTACTTATTCTGATACATCCTCATTGAGAATGGACCTAATTAATAGGCTGCACACTCGAGATATGTTTGTACTGTTACTATTATTATTCTGGGGTGATTGCAGAATTTGCTATAGATAATGAAGCGATACTGCCTTTTTCTCCACATAGCCAGGGACTAGTATTTACCACATAGCCAGGGACTAGTATTTACCACATAGCCAGGGACTAGTATTTACCACATAGCCAGGGACTAGTATTTACCACATAGCCAGGGACTAGTATTTACTACATTTAACTCCTCGTAATCAATATAAACATTTTATTCAAGTGACGACACAATCCACTGATGAGTGCGGCAGTGCGCACAGACTGTCTTATTTCTTATTTTTAGCCTTGCGTGCAGCTCGTTCTCCGCAGCCAAACACCCGGTATAAAGCACTGGTATAGTTTACGCAGTGTTTTGGAGGCTTGAAACTTAGTAAACACTTAAGTCTGTGTGTTCAATCGAATATTTGCAGCAGAAATCTTTCCTATGAGCTCCTGTGTGCAGAGTTAACGTTAGCTCCACTGCTAGCGCTTCCACAGACGAGGGAGAATGGCTGTCACGGCTCGTTTTAAATGCTTTCTCCACTTGTAAAAATGCCAGAAAAAAGCCGTGCCAATGTTTTTTAAATCCAGAATATGGCCACCGTCAGTTTTTAATGAATGACAAGTTTTCGAAACACTCTGACATCTTCCAAATTTATTTCATTTGCTATGAATAGTCTATGCCCTCAATAGTGGCTCCACTGTACTGCCCCCCAAAGTGTTGGAGGAATTCAGGGTGGATTTCCTCTGGGTGCTCCGGTTTCCCCCATCAACCCAAAACATGCATCAGGTAAAAATTCTGCAGCAAAAGTTGTCCTGACCAAACCTTGCCCAAAGACCTGGAGATGAGGAAATGCCCCAGCAGCGTTGAAGGATGAGTCAAATGCAAGGGACACATTTCCCAACGGGGACAATAAAGTGTAACTTAACCCAACTCTAATATTGATATTGGGAGCTAGAGTATTGATACTGAATCATTTAATTTAACATCAATATATAACTAGCTAATATATCATGCGTTGGTGATGAATGCAATTTGAATGCAGATATGCTCAGAACAAACCCAGCGATGGTCAAAGAAAACTGTTCTGCAATTATCTGTTATGCAACTATTTGTTATGTCCAAGTGCTCAGAACAAGTAAACAGGACTACTGAAGGAAGCAATGCCCAACTCCAGGTATGTTTTTGAACAGCTTATATACACTTACTCTTAACAAAAAGACATGCCTTTAAAGTTGCAATATTCGAGTAATGTAACTCATGTCAGCCCAACACTGGTAAATTTGAACTTTCGTGTTGGCTTTGTGTGTTGGCAGAGTATGCAATGTTCTATCCCATTGACCCTTGTATCCTCAATTGGGACAGAGGGCTGTGGGCGGCATGTGCTTACTGCCTGAGTTGCATACACTCCACTGCTTTGGCTAATGCTAATTGTGGCTCTGTTCATGCATACACTTGGTTCAGTCATTAGTATTATATGTGCTGTCAGTGTGCTCTCAATGTTGATTAGCAGTGAAATGCTAGGGATGTCACATAACCATAAACATGCATGTTAACACCGATATTAGCATGTTTGCACACAAATGGAAATGGGCACAAAACACAATTATGCAAGGCTAACAACAGGCTGTTTACTGCCAATAAGGCATAAGCGTTTCCACAAAATAGCGCACTACCTCTTCCTTTCAGTTCTCGATCCCATTACAAATCATGTTTAGCGTATTCTTTAAAACGTCACTACCTCCACCACATATTTCCATTTTGAAAAGTTCTATCAATCAAAAGTGCTCTTTAACTGGCCATTTTGTTGACTTGAATAGCATGTTTTATTCAATATCAGCGGGACATTGTTGCCATAGTAACAGTGCAAGTCTGAAGCCAAACGTGAGCACAACTCAATCATATGGGCTGGCTACAATAAACAGAACTGTTCGCAGGGTTGAACCGGAACTGGGTCGTTTTAGAAGTTATGACATTCAGTTTTGTCATCGTGATTCATGGACGTGCAGATCATGGTGATACAGTGATGCTAGAATAAATACATCAAATGAAGAGGGTGTACATACTTCCGGATATTCTTAAACTTTATCAAGGAGGGGATTTTTTTTTTACTACAAGTTACAACTACTGTGTGTCAAAAATATTATTTAATTGTTTCGAGACCTATCCAAATAAGACGTTTAATAAGTTTGAAGTCACAGTGTCATGTCCATGTGCTTTTACAACCATGGAGACAAACAACACTTGTTAAAGTTTATTTAGTGCAAGGACAACACCAGGATTAAACTGATTGTGCTCTAGTGACAACAACGGAAAATTTTCAGTTAAAGTGACTTTAAAATAACTCGCTTTTAACGGCAAGTCATTGTATGTAACTAAGGCTATGATTAGATGTTAGTTATAAATACAGGTATTTAATCACACAGTGAACTAGTTTGTGTGCAATGGAGGATGCAGACTGATTAAATGAAGGTAAACAAGTCTTTTCTGAAGCTACAACATGAGCAACAATAACCATAGATCTATCACAATTATGGGAATAACAAGAGTGTTGCAGAATAATGAGTGCATCTGTGGCTGTTTTGATCATCTGGAGTGACGTTTTATCACGGCTGTTGTAATGTAGCATTGTTTAAAATGACCCTTGAGGCACATGCGTCTGTGTGCTCCTGGCTGACAATGATGAGCATCTCTTCATAAATGTGCATTTAGTGAGTGCATTGCACACTTTTAGTAGAGTTGGCATATGTTATTCATTCAAACGTGTTCTAGTGTATAGTCAAATACATAACAATAGAACTGCAGCCGCTAAAAGCCCCTTGTGGACACCTAGACAGAGAGCATGGTCTGAATTGTCCTCTTTGGAAAATCAGTAAAGAGGTAGATGTGGGACAAAAGCCCATTTGGCAGGACAGTATGACCAAAAGTGGGACCGGTGGTCACTCTAACTGCAAGCTCAGCTGCATAAATAAGAAGTCTGCGTAGGACTAATGTGTGAAGAGACAAAGCCCACTGGGACAAGACCTACAGTGTAAATGAAAATGTTAGGCTAATAAACTATGTTTGTGTAGACTGATTTCACCAAATGTTTTTTGTTACAATGCAGTGTACCGGTATATCAAAATGTTCTTCATTATTTTTTTATTGACAACATATCAATGACCACCCCGAGAATCTGCAAACTGTGGTTCATCAGTTTAAACACATTGGTGGATTACTTTCATTTGCTTTGTTTTTAAGGTATGCTGTTTACAATATAGTCATAATTGAGCAGACATTTGTGAAGATTATTGCCTTTGTGATGACTAAAGTAAATCTATTCTTCTTAGTTTCCTGCTAATAGAAATAATATTATCACAGATATTTATCATCTGTTTGTTCCTTCAAGTATGGATCGATTTGGAGCTGTTTCCACAGCTTTGAGCACCTCAAAACCTCGGTTATCCCTTCAATGTGGTAACTTATGGAAATTCTACTCGAGGTGATCATATTGTGATTGCATGTTATCTGACAATAAATTTAAATTATAGGACAATCTGGGTGCCAGGGTGACACGCAATGAGTCGCAGACCCAGACTTTTAGCCTTTAGCTTTGTAAGTATGTAATTGGTTACACTCAAACAGAGACATCCAATTACGTGTGTGGCTAACCCGGGGTTAATGCTTATCTGCCATTGATCCATTTAGTTTGCTACTAGCCATGACTGTAAACACTGCTAGGTTACTTTATAGTAAAACTTAACCACCACTGGGGTATAGTTGTGTGTCCTCGGGTATTGATCAATCCAGAGCATTAATGTCATTGTCTCTTTTTTGCAATGCAGCTGTGTTGCTTTGTGTCAAACCTCAACATTACCTCAATATTTGCCTGAATATTAATTGTGGACAAACACTGAGACTGAATCAGAACAAACCAGAAACAATCCGGCGTAAGTTTTTACCCGTTTAGTCAATCAATTAATCAGTTGATGGGATTATGAGAATTTGGCTGGAGTTCTGGTATTGAGTTTAATCTGCCATTTTAATCTTCCATTTCCCTGTAATTTTCTGTATAAATATGTTGTTTGTTTCTATGAACCTATGGTCTTGTGAGTGCAGTTTTGGTCACATCATATACTAGAGTTTAGGAGTTGCCAGTTTCACGCCACTTCCCAGTTAGTCAACTAATTGATGCACACAGTCTTGAGTCGACCAACATTTATTTTAGTCGACTACGGCCCCACAATCCGATAGTAACATGTAGTAAAGCGTGTGCGTACTTCCCGTCTGAGAACCTGAAATCAAGGCTGTATTCTGGGCTTGCATCCTGACACAATGACTTGACGGTTTGTGAGCCTGAAGATTTGAAAATATCTAATATGAAAGTGAAAATGTGGGGAGACGAAAGACTATTTGAAACTGCGAATGAAATGAAACAAAGCCAATTTGGTGGTAGAAGAATTTGCCCACCCCTGTGTTTATCCGTGTGTATATAGCTGTGAAGGTGCGCAGCCGCATGTATGAGCGACTGATATGAAAACAGTGGTCGACGCCGGGGTGCAGAAAACTCGATTCTGAATCCATTTCGAAGGCACATAACTGACCTTGGGCCCCCTGTAGTAAGGCAGAGGCTGTGCGGCCCCAACCAGATTCCACTTCTCTCTTCATATCTGCCACGCGACGATAGGAGGGCGCACAGATGAGAGCGAGGAGCGACGGGGCCAGATGGAGTGGATGTGGCTGTCCTGTAGCTTATAAAAAGCCCATTATGATGCACTTCTATCAGTTTGGACTCTCCCAGATGGACCCTGGAGTAAATGACCAGCACCAGAGAAGCCATAAGCTCAGATTTGATATATGGCTGAAAATAGCCGTGCTTGTGTGTGCTTGTGTGTGCTCAATTTGCCTGGCTGGACACACTCTCATGCACTATACATGTGTGAGCAGTGGAGTGTCTCACAGTGTTTTTACATGCTATCTGATTTACACATTGTTTAACAAGGTTACCATATGTCCCTCTTTACGCCCTTTAAACCATAAATCACAGTCGAGTCCACATAGACATTCACTGGTTAATTGTTCATCGGGTCATTTTTTTTTTTTTTTTGTAGTTTTATGATAAATGATACACACACACAATTGAAGATATGAAATTATATTTCCCCCCATAAAGTGTATTGTGTTCTTACACAATACACAGTGGTTCTCAATCTGGGGGTCAGGAACCCCATGGGGGAAATTATTTCAAGGGTTCCCCTGGTCCGTACCAGCTCTAAAGCCTTGTACAAACCGCTGCGGCCGAATCGCGCCCTACGCAGAATTTGAGCGCGTGAACATTAGAAAGACAAACGCACCGGACGCGCGTTCTCGATGCGCCGGACTCATGTCCGTAGAATACACTCAGCAGCAGACGTGCGTCTGAGTCGTCCTGCACATGCGCAGTGGAGGAGTTGTGCTGTGCTGCTTTTCTCGTGGTGTAAATGGAGTTTAATGTTGGACCATGGCTTTGGTTTATTAACTTTACAAAGTCAGCTGCTAGGCGCCAGCCGAGTCAACCCGCCGGGGGCCCGTGTGAGCAGGTCCCGCCGGGGGGGCGCACGTCTTTATCAGCTGAAAACGTGAATAATCTGGTGCCTTAGCAACTGGCTTAGTGCAGAAGAGTAAAAAAACACCCAGTTTTAGGAATCTACAAACTTTTCTGGTTCTTTTCAATGCCCTGGCAGTGGCAATAAGCTTTAGTTTTGTGTTTGATAACATTGTTTACGTTAAAATGTACACAATGTATTTATTTGTATTGAACTTATTGTATTGTATTATGGCGCTTTAGTGTCAAGTTCTAAGAATGTACAAACTGTACTGAAGTGTTTTCTGGTTTAGGGACATTTGGTACTAGACTGGTTCTGCTGCTCCTAAAATGTGTTGTGAGTGTCTAATGTTTCATGAGATTACAATGTTTCTGACGTTACCTCTGAAGTGGCCTGTTAATCTTTAATGATTGTCGCTCAGGATTTTGTGGCAAGTGAATACTTGATATTTTATTTAACTGCCACTGTATAAAATGCTGATGCACTTTACACTATTGAATTGATTTTGAATTTTGCACGTAAAACTGCGATTAATCGTGATTAATCAGGGAAATAATGCGATTAATCGCAATTAAAAATTTGAATCGTTGCCCAGTCCTAGTAATAATCTTTCACAAGGCTTGACACCCTGCTTTTAGCCCTATATCCAGAAAAAACATCAACAATTTGAAATAAGGCTACTTTATAATTTTGTGGGAAGCCTATTTTGTGTGTTTAGGGGTCGTGAATGCCAATATTTTTTTTTTTTATTATGGGGGTCGCAACTGAAAAAGGTTGAGAACCACTGGTGTAAGATAAGGTAACGCTGGGGACCCTTCTCCAGATCTTTGTGCTAGGTTTGGTCAAGACTACCGTAGCTAAACTTCAGACCTGCACCCTGTCTTCATATAATTATTAAAATGTTAAGAAAGCGTCATATGAGTCATGACACGACACTTTGTGGTGAGAGCTGGCTGAGCAAGGGTCCACCCAGCTTCACTTTTGTATCCAAAAAGCTGTTCTAAAGTTGTGCTGGGGGCCAAAAAATGTACGTCTGTGAAAACTAGTGATGTGCCCAAGGGTTTGTGAGAGTTAGATGAATGTAAATAAATATTTCCTTCTGTCACTGATTGAAAATACCTCTTTAATGCAATACATTTTCCTGTGGACGCAAACTCCAGCCACAAAGTTCATATGGTTGGATTTTTGTCTTTTTGTGTATTCGGTTGACACACTTGCACATGTTCTGTATTCGTTTTAAATCAGGTTATTGAAATAAGCAAAGAAAGCCTGCCCTCTTCCTCCGTTCTGGTCCAATCTCTCGACCATATTTACTTGTTCTCGTGCAGGTGTTTGTCACAGCACGTCCGCGAGCCACATCAAGGTATTTTAAAGCTCTGTTGTCGTCGCTAATGTGTGTAATTAGGCATTCGCTGTGCTGTGGGCTAATTCTGTTTGTGTGTGGTTACGGAGACTGCGGCGATCTCTGCAGTGTGATGAAGAATCTTTCAACAGCCTGTGCCCGCTGAGTGATAGACGCAGCAGGGCAGACGAGACTTTTGTGTCCTCCTGCATGCTTCATCCACTGCTTCGGATTAGGGAAAATAAGCAAACTGAGAGGCAAGAATGAGGTTTAGAATATTACAGATAAGGATGTTGTTGTTTCATTACAGGGGACATATTATGCATGATCGTATTAATGAGGTTTTAACCTTGTTGCAACAGTGTTTCCTCATTATTAGTTTCTTCAGCTGTATTTTGATTGATTTCTGAATGGTTGAGTGTAGTAGATTGTAGTGGATTTTCACCTACCCCCTATCACCGCCCACATCCCTGTACTTTGTTGCAATTATTTGAAATATTAAACATGCCCAATGTAGGATATCATGTTAGTTATTGTGAGATGAAACACCACAATATAATGATTATTCATGCTTATTGAAAATGCAGAAAGTAAAATCCATATTTTTTTTATTCTAACACGTTACTGTTCTAAAGGTATGTGACCAGCTTTATGAAATCAAACTGTCTGAATGCAAAAGTAAAGTTATTGTGATATAAACAGCCACATGAAAAGACATAATCCATTTATTTATTCAAAGTACTCATTTGTGCTTCTAAAATAGCCACGATTATTAGTTTTTACATCCATTGCAATATGTAGCTTTTCTGGACATGTTGGATCTGTGTCGAGGTGACCCCGCTTTGAGACATGTGGCTGACAATCACCAGAACATTATAAAGAAAAGAGCAAAAAAAGGCAGAGAAGTTACAGAGTGAACCTTTAAGACCCAAGTGATATACAGTATAGGGTTCTAAAATGTCATTTAGCCCCTTTTTGTAAAATGCAAAGGTATAAATGGCAATCTGCTGCTTGTTACGGTGAAATGTCACTGTGAAGAGGCGGGGCTTATCAGTTCAGCAGTTTTCAAGAGGAAGTCAATGGACATGTTTTTATTACTAATCAGTTTTAGATTATTGCAGTTTACGATGAGCAAAATGTGAAATATTACTCTATGTATGTTATAGTTAAATATAAGTACCTTTAAACTGACAAAACTGACCATTCATTCTTTTTCGGATACAATTTCATGCAGAAAGGTGTGACATGCAGGTTCAATTTAAATATTCTAACATCTAGTCTTCCTTTGTCCTTTCAGGGATGTGGCTGATTGTGAAAGGAAGGTTGTCTGGTGTAATAATCTATCAACTCACCATGCAACTAACTTGTAGAAGTGATATGCCATACTGCATCGGGTAAAAAAAAGCTTCTTTACATGCAGGTCTACTCATTTTGAAGCAGTCATTTTTCCTTTCATAGGCGATTGCACCCAAAAAAATTCAAATGCTACCATTACACTGACAAACAGCAAAAAATGCACATTGCCATTTTGCTCCAGCATTTGAAAGAGTAAGTACAAAACTTGAAACCAAAGCGATATCCTGTGGCAGTGTGTCAGTCATAGGTACACCTTTTCAGACAAATCACTGTCACCAACCTGCCAAATGACTGACAGGCTTCACCGTGACAACAGCGCAGCCGCCATTCTGTGTGAAACTGCCTTTTTATCTTTAATGCTTGCTTTTGAACACTGTAAGTGCTCTGCTGTGTGCACCACCACCTCTGCTCTGCTACATTATGTACTTAAATTCCACTTTATTCTAAAACTTCCTTTTTATTTCATTTCAAAGTTTATGCCGCCTCCTTGCTGTAGCTTCAGTTCGAAAGCCCTTATGCCGTCTTTGATCTGTGTAGATGTAACTGGCAACACTGACTGACCACATGTCCTCATTTGCCCCACATATCGACCCTGTGTGAAGAGCTGGGAGTGATAAAGCCACGGATGAGGGAGGCACCGATTCCCCAGAGATGAGAAAAAATGCTGAAATTGGTGGAAAGTGGTCACAGTTAGGTAATGAAGTGTGTGATGATGTGCCCATTAGAACGCAGTCCAGAAGATTAAACAATATATGATACACTGGCCAGATCGCAAAGGGCTTTACCCACTCGTCTTTGCTTCATACTTTCCTCTCTGTTTACTCCAGTCTTGCCATGCATCCAAGAGAGCATTGAGTAGCAAATACAAACAGGTAATTTGAGTGAAGGTCTTAAATTGCACTAGCAGAAAAATGAACAGTTAATTTAGTTTATGATTATAAATCATTTATGCACTGCGCTCGAGACTGTGTCATTTGGTCCCTATGCAATTGTTGTTTTTTTCACAGCTTATGGATGCGTAGCAACAGAGCTGCACATGTGCTGACCACTGTGGAGTGGAGAGTAGTGCAGCTCAACTTTTCAAAATTGACTAGAACAAGCTGCAAAACAAATACATTATTTCTCACTTTGTTTTCTTGGCTCTTGTCCAACAAATGTGACCTAAAGTGCCTCAATGTTTGTTTTTCTAGTTGCACTTTTTCTTCCGTTTTGGTGAATTCTCTAAATGATTTTGAACACCGTCTGGTGGTTATTTAGCCTTTACTTTAGAAACGGTATAAATGAAGCCACCGTAACCAAGACTATAACGCACAGAGCTGTTTACGATAGGAAATGGAGCATAACTGAGAATTTAGTCTTAAAAAGTGCAATGCAGATGAACACAAAGTGAGAAAATACTCTTTTCTTTACTCCTGTGAAAAAAACAAAGACATACAAGAAAGACTGGTAATGAAATGGTAAATGCAAATTGTATGAATATATATGGGAAACATGTTTAATATTTAATATGCTATTTAACATTAAAACAATGTATTTTTCTGACAAAAGTGTTTTTCATTAGGATTACTTTGTTTGACATTCTTCTCCCTTTTTACTTTTACTATTGAACAGTGACATTCCATTAGTGTTAGTGCCAATTAGTGTTTGAAACATCGTAATAATGACATATCTACCTCATATCTACAGTTTATTTGACTTACATTTTGTGTAAATATGCTTTTTTGTCATTGTCTAGTAGCACTTTTTAATTCCAACAAACTATATTCTATTACTGAATTATGTTCTTGGTAATATCATGTATATACGGTAAAACTAGATAGTGTACTTCATATTGGTTTCACTTAATTTCTTAGCATAACCACACTCTTTGTCCCATTTGTTAACCATGTACGACAAACAACGACACAGCAGTTCAGAAGATTTCAGTCTCTCCAATCACTGCAACACGCTGCTACACGCTGTTCTTCTGTTTAAATATGTTGTTTTGGGCTTTTGTTGGTGTCACCCTGCTGAGAACAAAACCAAATGAAAGAATGAGAAAAGCTTTGCGTGAATGAAATAATGCGGCATCAAATAAAGCAGACATTTGTCCACCGCGCACACGCCAAATTAGAAGCAAGAGTGTGGGCAAATCTTAGTCATCTCTTGTGCTGCGTGCGCATATCTGTAGCTTTAAATGCCCCTCGCCTCATAAAAGCTACAAGAAGGTTTTAGTGTCATTTAGTGTCATCATTTTGGGGGTGTTACATAACTCGTTCACACACAAAAATGGTTTAATGTGGGTTATTTAACTTGGGAATGCGCTTCTCTTTGGTACTTTGCGCAAATGCTCCTGAAATATTCCCCTGGGTGAAGTTTGAAATGATTTTTAAATGAAGTTTCTCTTGCAGACCCAGCAGAGGAAAAGATATAGTCACCGCTGCATTATTTCTAATCCAACTTTTATCATTTTTTTGTGAATGATCGCTGAAATGATAAGATAAGGGAAGGGTTTCTCATATTTCAGTGTTGGTTTGAATCGATTCCCTTTCAAACTGCGTGCTCCGGTTCAATATGATGTGTGCTATAAATGCAAGTGTTGCAACATCAAGTTTGTGTGAAAACAAATGGGTTATTTGTGTCATCTTTTTACTCAAACTGTCAGTCACAGTATTATAATTTTCACATATAAAATGGGCAAAAGTACCAACAAACAATGCTAACAAAAGTAAGCAGATGCAAAAAAGTCATCAATACCAAGCCCAGATGTATCAAATGACACACATTCAAAAAGTACATGCTAGTATTCTATAGTTACATCCATTACACTGGCTCCCTGTTGCTCAAGAATTGGTTTGAAAGTACTTTTAATTACTTTTAAAGGTCACACATTATACAAAATTTACTTTTTGAGATTCTAACATACCTGGAGTTGCATTTAGCTTCATTCACAAAACACTGTCCGCGATCAGTGATGTTATAGGTTGAGCACCGAGATCTTTAGGAGACCTTTAAGTCCTTAAATCAAGAACAGACTCGTTCTGAGGATTTCTGGCCCGAGGACTTTATCAGACAGGAAAGGTAGACGTGAAATGGGGGATGAGAGAGAAGGAAGGACATGCAGTAAATTGTTGGCGTCGGAACAACACTGCGGCCGGCTGTACTTAGAGCCCGGCTGTGTGCTGTGCTTTAACCACTCCACCACCGGGCAGCACTGTTCTGGGCATTTCTACCATCAAGTCACCATAATTACATTTGTGTGGATGCCTTATCATGTCGGCGGAACTATAGCGCTCGTTTATCTCACTTACGCAATTCCCTCTGCAGCCAGTAGATGGAGCCAAGAGTCAGTTCTTGGCACGGTAAATGCCAGAGTGACACAGACCGTTTTAGTTATCATCACGCACTCCCACATATCTATAATTAAATCTGTGTTTCCTTTCAATTTAGCACTTATCCTTTCCAGTGGCAGCACTCCAAAAATCTCTCTTTAGGCACTATAATCCTTTGTAATGTATCTTTTCCGGTTTTTTTCCAGATGCGTATGATGACGATGACCTCAAAGTGAAGACCCAGAGGCCGCGATCAGCCGACCAGCCAGGTGTGTTTCAGGCACAGACAGGTGAGTGTGTGAGATGTGTGTGGACATGTGGCCAGAGCAGAGGAGATAATGACAGGAAACGTCCCACATCTACGGCAAAATGAAAACCAACGGAAGAGTAACAGTTTGACTTCCCCGGTGTTGTATTGTGATTGGTTTTGAGACAGTGGACAGGACTGTTCTATTCCTCTATGTAAAAGGTTAAAGTGTTACAGGATCGTGTGTTGTAGCTTCACCTCTCAGCTCTGATCTCAGAAACACAAGGAACATGCTCTGATTAGTTTTGGTTTTCATTCTGCTTTTTCTAGCTACGGATGTCATGATAATAATGTTTGTGTGAAAAGAAATATAACTATTGTCATTCCCATTCATCTATTATGTGGATAACTTAATCTTTCTGAGTGAAAACCAAAGTTAATGTGGAGATACATAGCACTTTACACTTTTACGCTTGTAAACAATTATATATTTTTTTAGTTACTATAATAATGGTCACAATAATACTTACCAGTACTATTATTGTGACTTGTAAAATCACAATTATCCAAATATTCTTGGCCTCGATCATTTTGCCTCAGTGAAGTTCTAAAATGTGCTCTTTCAATGCCGCTGGGGAATCTCAGGGGCCCCTTTGAACCCATCTCCAGATCTATGTGCAAAGCTTGGTCAGGACTAACATAGCTGGAGGATTTGACCTTTTGTAAAGTTTTGGGTTGATGGGGGAAACCGGAGGAAACCCACCCAGACACAGAGAAACATGCAAACGCCACACAGAAAGGCCCGGTCTGACCCAGGAGTCCAACCCTCGATACCTCTTGCTGTGAGACGAGAGTGCTAGCCACTCTGCCGCCAAAAGGTTCACTATGTAACTTTTCTGGTTGCTCCTCCACCTGCTTTTTTCCCTGGAAATGTTATTTATCTGCCTGGAACGTTCCACTGTGTGGCATTAAACATCAAACATGTCCACACTTGCACATTCATCAAAACTGGGATGAACCAAACCTGGAGTTGACCAGGACTAAACAAGGACCAAACCAAGTTCACATCAGGAGGACTAGACGTGTGAACACACTCTAAATAGCATTTATTCAATTGAAGGTGTTTCATTGCAAAAAACAATCTCGCCTCATCCCAGTTCAGTCCTGGAACTTGGTTTGATGCGTCGCCTGCCAGAGAAGTTAAATGACATACTGTGGAACATTTTAGTCAACGCAATAACATATACATAGAGACAAGCAGGTGGAACGCCCTCCTTAAGGCCCAAGTGCACCATATTTAGTTTAAAGTCTTAGTTTGGTGATATAGAATATGTGGTAAATATTTATATGCGTGACGTTGCAGTTTGTAAAGACATTTTGCACACTTTTAAATTACAAGAAGTGGTGAATCCTTCTGTTTATAGTATGTCATCAATTTGTGACGTGAAACTGCAAATACAGAGACAGGCAACGGAGACAATGTTCAGACCGTTTAAACGACCGTTCAACTAAAATAAAGGTGTTATCGGATCATATTTTTCATCAAATCATAACTATTCTGTAACTTGATGGATTTTGACCCTTGTTCATAATGTGGTTGCTAGGTAACCATTGTGGAATTGCTACAGTATGTCATATTTGCTGCCCATGTTCAACCAGGAAGTAATATTAAAAACTTCACTAAAATTGTCAAACTGTCAAATTATCATACAAGTTACAGAACAGTTATGATTTGTTCACAGCATTTGAGTGAAAGGTGAAGTCGAACGTGTCACATGCACTTCAATGAGAAGAACGACCTCAAGCCCACTGATTAAAGTCTTATAATACTACAATCGCAATGGGGTAAAAGTACTTATATTTACATTTATAAAAAACAATACTATGGCCAGGAAAGTGTTAATCAAAGTTTGTTTAGTTATGCATTTACGTTGTCACCATTAGAAGTATGGTGCTTGCATAATAAGATACATTTAGCTACTATTATATTTAGCTAATCCACAGTCATAACTCCAGTGCAGAGCATTGATTTGGATAGTAGAAGCATATTTGTGAGTTGTACTGCTTGCAAATTATTTATTTAAAACAAAAAAGCAATCAATGAGTAATAACAAGCATTTATTGGGGGCTGTGATATACAATATCCAGCATTTAAGCTGATAACAATGGTTAATTGACCTTTTGACATGAGGGATTTTAAGCTTGTGTGTGACTTTCAAATGCTGCATGATGTATCCTGTTAGGAAAAGAGAATCTGAATAATGAATATTGTAATACATTAAAGCTCCACATGTATACACAGTATGTAAAGCAGTGCCCACATGCCACTGCCTGGTGGCTCTTACTCGCTGCAGTCGCACAGTGCAGCAGTGCAGAGGGAAGAGTCCCCCTGTGAGGCTCCCTCTCTTCTGCCTCACCCCCTCCTCTCTCTTCTCCTGCGTTCCTTCGCTCCTGCAGGCATTTGTGACAAGCTTAAGCTTTGACTCAGAGCATGTTAATGAAGATGTAATGCGATTAACGGACATGCAATTAATTTGATTTCCTCCTTTGCCGTGTGATGACGCCTCCATCAAAGGACATGGCATTCATAAACTATTTGGAACGGAGGGATGGGGCGCTACTTGGCTACTGTTTTTCTCTTTCAAGGACGATAGTCGCTGAAGAGGAAATGATCAGACAGGAGGAATCGTCTTCTTCAGCCGTGCCCCAGAACACAGCCGCACACAAACACGCACACACCTCTCACTGTGCGTTTGATCATACACATCCCCTCCAGCGCTCACCTCATAAATCATATGGGTTATTATTCTATCACCTCAGAGCCTAACGTCATGCGGCTCAACCGGCATGAATATTCAGAGAGCCCTGTAATTCAATTACAGCTTAATTGTTGTCTTGCAACTTCAATGGTCTTATCCAAGGGGCTTCAGGCATTTTGGGGTTCTTCACTTAATTTATTCATATTTCTTAGGCTATTTCTTTTTATTTGTGCGACCAGTTGTCTAACCGAGCATACACGAACTAGAAATGAAATAGACTGGTTATAGTTGTAAGGCCATAAAAGCATTACATTTCAAATAAATATATCATATCTCAAGTCTTATTATTTCTCATCACAGGACCACTGGGCCTTCATACACTTAATTAAAATCAATAGTCTGTGCGAGTCCCACAAGTTTTAAAGGCTTTTATACAGACCTTATCATTTCATTTATTATAGTGCATCTGTATTGGATCTGTATTAAAACTACATGTATTAAAGTACAGCATAAAGAAATACATATGTTAAACTTTATTATGCCATTGTTTGCGGCCTTTTACTTCATCACAATCCACAACTCCAACATTTTACCCTGCCAAACTTGGGCCTATTCTGTTGCACACTTGGCATCACACACAGCGTTGCAAACATGTTACTGGAAACCTGGAAACCATGTCCCTTTGGTCAGTTATTTCCATAAGTTGACATGCCTCTGTCTCGTTTGTGTGGCGCAGGCGACCCGGCGGCAGAGGAGTGGTCACAGTGGAGTATGTGCTCTCTGACCTGTGGACAGGGCTGGCAGGTGCGGACACGCTCGTGCGTGTCCTCTCCTTATGGGACCCTGTGCAGTGGTGCGCTACGGGAGACACGCATGTGCAACAACACCGCCTCCTGCCCAGGTGAACCGGGCATCATCAGCTCAGGTACCGGCCATCGCAGCTTCTCTTTCTCAAAACGATCGCACAAGGAGAATGATAAAGTCAGAACAATAGGAATAAAATGTTACCAAGGCATTGATTGACTTCTAAATGTCTAAACTTTTTTTCTCGTGATGTGATTAACATTATTCAGAATTAGAATGTAATTACGTTCTCTCCTGTCAAGTCTTCAATAAAAATATACAGTATATTTACCTATTTATGTATGCATTAACTGTATTTCCTTAACTTTTAATCATATAATAATGCAATTCCTATATATATATATATAATAATGTAAGTTTAATTGCTGCCTGTTCTAGCAATCTTGCATATACAATCTGTCTCTTCTCAACAGCTCAAAATGCTCTGTTCCACATTCTGATGTCATGAGGTGGTGTTGCTCCTTGTCCTGACTCCTTCACCATTAGTTCTGATCATTTAAGAACCCAAATTACCTCCACTACAAATCATGCTTTACTAATGCTGTTGACTTCCTGTTTCTCGGCTGAGAAATGTAGTATTGAATTGCTTAATGTTGTTCATAAAAATAATGTTTAAGTTGTAAAATATGAAATACTGATGTGAAAAGCCACAATAGGGCATTTACAGGACATTACAGTTATTAATGTTAATTGTATGTTGTTGCCCTTACCGCGCCGTATGTATTTTTTAAATGCATTTCTATTTGGGAATGTTAATGGATTTTATATTGAAGCCACTCTTGGCATTTTTACTATCATTTTATTCTAATCGTGTCGTACAATGAACGTTTTCCAATAGCACATCTCATTATGGAATATGTATTTATGCATTCTGACATCCTGTAGTCAATGTCAGTTTACAGCGAAACAAATACAAACGGCTCCGTGAAAAATATGCACAGAGAACGCAAACATGTCAGCGTGTTTTTGGGGAGAAAAGTGCACAGAATGGAAATGTCATCTTGTCATTTCAATTCGCACTCGTGGCCAGCTGAGAGCGAGGCAGACGGAGCAGCAGATAACACCTCTGCTCAGTGTCAGCGGGGCTATTAAACTCGCCGCGACTGCAACGCACGCCGGCTATCTTTAGCTCTCTCCTGCTCCTTCTTTCAAAAATCATGCTGTCCCACTGTTACACCAGCTTCATTATCCGTGTTTAATTTATTGTACGGGTTTTTTAGACCGAGCGATACAAGGAAAGACTGACCAATCCAAGCCCAGCCTCTGTATCCCTAAATAACCATGGAACACCTGACTAATTTTGCTCATGTTTGATTGAAGTGTTTGCGCTGCTCTATGAAGGGTCCTGTTTAGGTTTGATTGCCGTGATTGCAGTAGAAGTGAAATAATGGCTCTTTTCCTGTGGCTTTGTGTAAGTACTCAGCTATATTTTGATGGCAAGACCGTCACAAAATAGAAAATGTTGTATTTTGTTTTGTTTTTTAGTATTTGATCTTGCTGCCTCTGCAAACCTCCACGTCTATAGATCAAATGCCCAAATGCCTGACTGAACTAAAGGTGCACAGACGTTTTTCCACTGGCTCTGGTGCTCAGACAGGTTCACTTTAGAGCGGCGCAGTCAGGGTTAATTGTAGAAGCTCCAGGTCCCAAAAAATATAATGATGAATACGTTATTAATAATTCAAATTGTTTAGTAATACCAGGTTTGTGCCTCTGTTCATCAGCTCTTATGGCAAAAATGATGACCTTAATAGACAATAAATAGAATAGACAATTCTGTTGTTTATCACAAGTCAGTCACATCTATTATTTTCTGTTCATATCTCATTCTGCGTTCTTTCTTTCGTTTCGTTCTCTCTCCAAATAGACCTCAAACAGACCTGTACGGATCACGTTTGGACAATGGAAACACATTCAGTCCGCTCCACGTCGATGTATTTCTATTGCCAATAAAAAAGGAATAAAACATGGAACATTCCATGCAACTAGGGATGCATACCTAAACCCACGTTCAGGTTCAAGTCCGGATTCGAATCCAGAGGTTTAGGTTCAGGTCCGGACCTAATGAGTCCGGCTGAACTCATGCCATTTTTGCATAATGTTATAACAGCGTAACACAAGCTACTTGGCTTAATTAAGTTGAAGACACATGAACAAGGACGACTATCAAACACAAGGCTTAACTGCAGAGTGAAATAAACTCAATTTATCTGGTTTATTCACTGTTTATTAACAGAAGTTACAACTTACAAATCACAAGCTGCTAGCTGCTAACACACATTCATGTGTTTTACTAGAGGAACAACTCCCGAACAAGAGCAAGTTGAGTATTGGGGCAGCTGATTCACTGACTGGGCTGTTCCCACACCTGAAGTTTAATACCTTTAGATACATTTCCACTCTTTAATTTTGCAGATCCATTGTCATCAAAGTCAGGTAAAAACCTTCAAAAACTAGCATAACAGTCAACTAGAACCACTATAAATCAATCAACTTAGCAATATCAAAAATAGAATATGAACATATTTTACACTACAAACAATACATCATATTAACAGCATTAAACACAAGACCATATTCAATTATTAATAGAATACAAATACCATTACAAAATATAAGCTCCAATTAATGAATCCAGCAATTAAACAATATTACTTTGACTTAGTATTTACTTAGATGTATAAATATGTATATTGCACATTAACCCACCTAAATAAATGCTACATCACAACATAACAGTTATTTTATTCACATTGTAGCGACCCTAGTCTCTAGTGCGTGCGGTCTCTGGGGCGGAGCTAAGAGCAGGCTCAGGAGACCAGGTAGTTGTTGATTTTCCTGTTCCATCACCATGGTTACGGCCAATAGTAACCAACTCTGTTCAAGAAATAAAGTGACAAGTTGTGAGCACTAAACCAGCATTACTGACCTGAGCGAGAAGTTACAATATTTACACCCAAACCAAAGCACAACCCGCTCCTTTAACAAGAGTTAAACTAACTGACGGAGCGGCACAAGCGGCGACGCACGCGGCGGCTTCAAACGCTTCAATTAAGCCAGCGATCTTCCCGAAGGTTCGGTCTCTCGCGTCTTTAAACTCATTGCGCCGGCTTCAACTTCTGCCTCGCGGAAGACGCGTGCGTCGCTGATGCTCCGGGCGCGCCATTGACAGCGATGTCAGTGTTTACTTCTTTTCTAGCACGAATTTCGCGATCTATGGAAGGTTTCAGATGGTTTAGATTCTAGAACGTAAAGGATATAGAATGTGAGTGGTAGATTTTTAATGAGTCCAGAACCGAATCAACGGGGTTTCGTTTTTTTTTGGACCTGAACCGAAACGTTTTTACAAGTCCGGATCCGGTCCGTCGTAGCGGTACGCATCCCTACATGCAACGCAGTACCATTTCCATGTAGACAGGCATACCAGACCCCCATGTGAATAGTTACATAGTTCCCCTTTAATAAGCTTCATTCACAGATCAAAGGCATATTTCATGGTTTTCATTAGAAGAAAGTGGTCAGTTATACAGAAAATAAATGTAATATTCATTAAATTAAGTCTGGTGTCCTAAAGGGGGGCTAAATGATGGATAAAAGATAAAACCAACGGTAAAAAGGTGAGACCATAGCTATAATATGTTCTGACATGGATTAGATGGTCTGGACACGTGCAGCGGAGAACTACAGTACAGAATGTTTTACGCTCAAAATTAGCTGAGGTTACCACTGTTGGACGGACATTTTTGGTGTCGTGAAAGAGGAATGGGGGTTGTCCGGACTTCTGCAACAGGAAAATAACATATTTTTCGCTTTCATGTCAACATTTTATCAGTAATCTCAACTAGCCATTCCTTCGGTTTACTACCAAACACACACTGCCTGATGCGTGACTTAAAACGCACACTATCTCATCTCCATTTCTTTGTAACTAGCTTCTGTCACTTCAAGCCGCATCAATTAAAAACAACGCACCCTGGGGGGAACATCATTGTTTATTTGGAGTTTCTCTGCATCAAGTGAACCAAGGCAATGTTCCGAACGAGCAAACAAACCCGAAGTGAGCTTACTCTGGCGCGTGGACAAACAATCGCGGCAGTTTGAGTGACATATTGAGAACAGGCAGGAAACACATCACCGTTCTATGTGAGTAATGTATGTACAACAGGAGTTCTTCTGAGTTGGAGGAGCGCTGGATTTTTTTCAGTATTATGGATCGTCTTTGACTGTGTTGTGCAAACGCTTCGGCCTAATTTGGATGCGTCCCTTGCGAGCGTATGTTGTTTCCTACATAAAAGTCAACACTGTCAATCTTCCTTCTCGCAACCCCGTCTTTAAAAGGGGGGAAACGGGACTCGGAACATCTCCCTTCTCTGTCAGTGCATATGCTAATCTTGTTTTTATGCAAATGCGCCAATGCGATTTGTATGTCTAAGTGCCTCATTTCCCATTCACTGTCGATATTAATATTCTCAGCCGTGCCTTTGATGGGATATTGGTTGCTGTGTTTTGCCGTTTACTTTTTCATACTTGGGCTATCTGATGTTTCGGGGTGGGTGCGCGGGGACGTTTAGGGTTGCATCGAGGGGGGGGATTGCCTCTCAGGAATTGCATCAAATTCAAACAGAAAAGTGTCGAGAGGCGTTAAAAGAGCTTAAAAGAATGTGATTTTGAGTATTTATTGAGTCAAACCTGTTCAACTTGTTCATTGACAAGCTGGCTAATTGTGGCCTGACACTTGTTCAGTATGTTCTGCACAGAGTGAGTCTGGTGAGTGCAATGGCATTTGTTTACTTCAGTGACACATGTGAAATAGATGAGCTCGTTGGTCATCTATCATTTGGAACAAAGTCAGACGTCTCTCACCTCAGAGGTTTGTGCTTCGCTCACAGATTCTGCTGCTTTTTCCCCCCTTTCATATTTGCTTTGATACAAACGGACCAAGCCTGTCCCTGATTAATTCATCTGTCAATCATGCTCATCTGACCTCGGAGACCAGAGTGATACCAATCTGTGTAAAAATATAGATATCACTCTGGGCTTTCCAGGCTTCCACTGTTTGATTTGAAAATGGCTATTGCATATCTTGTTTCATGCTAAGTGCAAAATGGATCATATAACAAAGGAGTATTCAAAATGCTACTATAACACCACTTTACTAATACAGTAAATTAACACCTACGTTTATAACCCAGTGTAGCCTATTGACCAGTTAAGAACACATTTTTAAAAAAGTAATTAGTTATGTTTCCCCATTACTTCTTCCTGATAATAACTGCTTGAGTACAAAGTGATGAAAATAATAAACTACTAGAAAAAATGATTTCTCCTTCACAACGCTCAAAGCCACCAACCACCACCACCATTTACCAAACGCACAGTCACATAGATGTTCAAGCGTCTGCACTACTGTTAGACGCTGTATCCACTATCGCCTGGTTCATGTCTTTAAGTGATCCAAACATGTGGCACTTCCACTATTGTCCTTTGATTTTAATCCCATAACAAATAGTCACTAAATTATAATGTACTATATCTTTAAACTCCACCCGTATGGAAATATTTCCCTGTGTGTTTTGTAGTAAGAGAATACGAGACCACATGTTGCTCAAAACCAATGAAATGGTTTTAACGTTAATGCTTTTTCTCATACCTTTAGGCGAGATCTTTTTAAGATAACCTCTGTCTTTTATGTTTACTTCTGTTTACTTCCCATGAGATGAGAGGGCGTGGTCTGATCTGATCTCTGCTGCAAGTCGTGGTAAAAAGACAAGACGTTTGCAGAAACTGTAACAGCGTTATAACAGAGACGTATTTATTTAATCAGGTCTTACTTACACAACGTTATTTCCAACACTGATATTGACAAAATATGAAGATTTATGGCCACTATATATGTAAGTTTGTTTTTTTTTAAAGTCATGTATAACTATTTTTCTGTCAAAAATCTTTTAGGGACACATCCACAAATGTTTAAATGGAGTCAAACACAATCCTGCCACAAAATATCTGCTATAATAGGAAATAGTAAAGTGTTTACAAAAAGGTCTTGTCAGCCATAACCATCATTCTATTTCGTCCCACAAAGGCACAATATATGAACAAAAGAGAGTGACAAACAAGAGTCAGTTCCTTCATCCCTCATCCTCTCATCCTGTTCATAAATGCGGTTCCTTATGCTCTTCTAATGAGCTCAAAAACACTTACTCTTGGTCCACTGCATTTCTAATGTAGGCGGAAGTCTTCTGATTTTTAAAAAACGTTTTAACCATTCCATGTGAACACACTATAGACTTTGAGTGTGTTGAGTAAGTGTGTGGGCTAATATGACTTGGGGCAATGCTCTGCAACAAGTGTTAGACCGGTAATTACCTTTCGGACTAATTAAGTGCAGAGTATTATTTCTATTAAAAAGTCACAATGTTAAGCCAATTCTTCTTTGTTATATATTTTCATTATACCGTTGCTCTGTTTTGACCCTGTATAAAATGAATGGAATTGATGGTAATCATAACAATTTAGGGCCACAAACAGTAAGTGAAAAAATAAAATCTAGATTTGTGCTTTTTAAAATAGCCATTTGTTTTCATTACATATTGTATTGCGTTTAGTTTAGTGGCTTTAGTTATTTATTCAGGATAGCATGTGCTTTTGCATACAATATAAAACATGCAGCTTCATTTGCATAATTCACGTCCATTATTTTCTTATTTCTTCCTCATTCAGCTGAGTATTTTTGGTGAACTTTAGTTTTTCCCATCACTGTGTCGTTGTTTGATCAGCCTCGAGATCGTGATGGGAATGTATTTATTTTTTTCATCCAGTGTAGGGATAGAGTACAACGCTTTTATCCACCCCCTGTGTGACTGTAAGCACCGCATAGAAGCCATTTATTTAGATTCAAGCTGTTAAATAAAAACGGCTTTGTGTGTGAGAGCGAGATACAAGTCATATCTGATGCATTTGCCCTTTTCCAGCTTTGTTCGGTGCGCTCACCTGAAAATATCTCCTGTGGCTAAAATCTACGCTAATCAATGCAGCAATCTTGTTTTTCATCTCAATCTTTTTCTTGTTTAATTCATTTTTTTACAAAGTCCCTATCTTAACTTCATCTGCAGATATTTTCCTTCCAAAATGGCCACGTCTATGCTCTTTTATAGGCTAATTGATTACCATTTTCCAGCCTGATTCCAGCTACACTTGTATTCACTTCGGAAAATGGAGTTTGGCTGAATTTGTAATTTTGTTTCAATCCCGCAGTGCAGTTTTGTGGCATGGCTAAATAACACAAATTTATTGTATTTCACTGCTTGTTATTCCGCTGCGTGGCTCTGTTTACCTCTCAGGAGAAATTCCAACCTAATTCCTCAAATATAACGTTGTACATTCATATTATTCAGTATTAACACATCCATTATGTTACCAACTTCAACATGATTCAGTCTGGTCACCTTATCTTTCTGTCTCCTATTACTTACTATTGTACAAGAGCGATCGCTAATATTGTTTTCGTCTGTTTGTTCCCCTGGTAGGCAGAAAGTGAGTGCAGCAGGCGAGAGCGTGGCCTGTGTTGGATGTTACTTGTAGTTTTATGGCCGACATTTCTGTTGATTTTGTTTTATATAATAGAACACATCGCCTACACTTTATCTCTGGAACTGTGCCAGAAACAGACAGGAAGACAAACTTAAAAGTCACTCCACTTTGAGAACATCGGCTGTCTAAAATCAGTCAGACGCGGACATAACCTGCTAGTTTTATGTCAAGTGGAGACGCAACTTCTTCAGTGAGTTTCAAAATGTTATTACAAATTTACAAATAAATATATTACAAAAATATAGCTTTTAAGTCTTGGCGCTGCTGTTGCTTCACCTCCAGCATTAGACTTTTTCATCACTTTTTGGACATATTAAAATGATACCAGGCAAACTCTCATTTTAATATTTCAATAAAGAAAAGTGGATTGACAGAACAGAACACATGTATTATTTAAGGATACTAACTAGCTGTTCCGCTTTGTTTGTCTGTCAGGGGGATGTAAACATAACTTTCTTCATTGTTGCCAGAGACTGCAGCATGTTTTGACTGATTTATCCTATTTTTACCCCCACTGCCTTCCACAGTACTCTTAATATCACCATCAACTGTCGTCTTCCGCTCTTTCCTTGTGCTACTCTGAGGCTTCCTTCACACAGCAAGGTTAATTATTTATCCACATGATTTATTTAGATTTGCTTCCACACAAGCCCAGCAATCTTCTCTATACTCTTGGCTGCCAACTTTTCCTCTTTAATGTTTTTAGCAAAAGCTCCCCTGACTTCCCTCTCTCCTACACATGTAACTCGCCAGTGTCGGTGGGATACAAGCAAACAACACAGCAAGGGTTATTTGGAAACTGCACTATTTTAGGTATAAGCGTGTATTTATTCAGTTTAATTGATTCATATTTAATTACAAGCATTTGGAGTTCAAAATAGATACATTTTAGTAGTTGGATAAAGATAACCCGGTCAAATCTAGGGTTAAATTAGATCTAAAATGGGACGTGACTATAGTAGTATTAAAGAAAGAATTGCACAACATATGGTTAAAATTTGAGTAATTCATGGAGCACCAAAACAAACAGGTGTACCACCACTTCTGTATTCTAATGACACGATACTTGCCTGACCAGCCAAGAAATCTTCCCGATTTCAAATGGGTGTGATTGACAGGCGCATTTACCGATCAGAGAACTGAGGAATGAGCTGTTTGTGTCGAAACTAATATATGGTGGCTGACAAGTGAATACGAGATTTCAGCAGAATCAGGAAGCAAAACACTGAAGGTATCTATTTATCTGAGGTAAATTAAGTTATATATTTTGTTCTGAATATTTGAGAGATATGGTTGGACCTTCACAAGTTCAGAACGCTTTTTGACCCCCTTCTGGTCCGATTCCGGGACTGTCTGGTCAGGCAAACACTTTTCTGTGAGTATGAATCTAGTGTCACTGTAGATAATTCAATACGGGACTTTTAAAGAAACATGTTAACTTGTGAGTCTTTCCATTAGCTTTGGGAAACAGAGTATTTGTTTTACTCAATTAAGTATTTACCCCTGAACTAACATGATAATAACAGCTAACCCTAACAGCATCATCAATAATCTTAATTGAATCACAATTACTGCAAAGGCAACAGTTAATAATGAATTGCATAGATAATATAAAGCTCTCTCAGGTTTCCTTCTGTCTCACTGTGAATAAAACCTGCTATGTCTGTAGTTTAGACTTCCACAAACTAGGTCTGAAATGTACCTGACTCTTGTGGTAGTTTGACCGTTATGCTTAAAGGTGGTATGGACGATTTTTTTCAGCAAATTTTTTATCATATTTCCTCGTGGCGTGGATAAATCATTTGTCCTGCCACGTATCAATCATAAAACGCACCTACCGCTCACCTGCAGCCGCGTCAGGCTCGTCCCCACGTTTCCGCGTGTCTAAGCGCATGGATCTATCATAATATAGTTCCCTCAGTGTACGGGGCAAAATGAAGACGGAGAAAGACAGTTCGAGCTGACACAGAAGTGGACAGAAATCTACGGGAGACAAGAGATGCGATGCGCTCCGTTGTGCTAATAAACAAACGCACATGTGTGTTGTATCAGTCCACACGGAGGAGTGCGCATGCGCACTTCCGCCTGCGTTCTCAAATCGCCAAAAAATCGTCCATACCACCTTTAAGTAATATTATGTTAATGCTCCTGGCTTTGTTTTAAATGTGAATCTTTTTTTCAAAACATAAATTGCAAATCCATTTGCTGTCACGTTAGTTAGTTGGATATACTGCTATTGGACCTCTTCTTTGGAGTGAATGGCTCCTGGTGAATTCAAAGTAGTGTTCACTGTTTTTTCCTCCTGCACTTTGAGTAGCTCCAAGGGTACAAATATAGTCAACTGTCAGTTTCAACTTCAGAATTCAGATCTGGATATTTATAAGACATCGACCAGATTTCCAGTTGTAATAATTGTATTGATGAATGAGCATTTGCTTTTATAGCTTTGGGCTGAGAAAACATCTGTGTGTAGGCGTAGGATCAGCTAATATGCATTTCCTGACAAAACAATTGCATTTTATCATATTTCCTATAATCATTGTCAGGAACAGTATGCAGTCGTGAGAATAAACTAGTTTGTTTTTGGTATCAGAAAGAATAAATACATTTTAAATACATATACACACACACACACACACACACACACACACACACACATTTTCACTTATCTCTAATCCAATAATAAATAATAATAATAATAATAATAATAATAATAACGATAATAATAATAATATTCCATTGGTCAGATGTGTTTGAACCGAAACGCTATTTAGTCGTACAAAGCTCGAAAACCTTGTAATTTATGCATTACAACTGCAGTCACCAATTTGTCTTAGTAATTGTCCTTTTTCTTTTTTATAATAGAGCTGAATGGATTTTATGATTTTTTTTCCCCGTCTGGTTTCATCTAACTCGTAGCAATCTGAACAACACAGACAGAATTAACATAACAGCCAAGTCATATTTCATTATTGAAAACTTTATTATCTGCAGTCTTTGTGCGACGCCTCTGCTCTGTTGTAGTCTACTGTCCTTTTTCATGGAATTGAATGTCCAACCCCAAAGCAACAAAGGGGAGGGAAGGAAAGGACTTTAATATCTTACTCTCAGGCTGCTTGTTTGAAGCCAGAGTGTGTAAAAAAACCTGCAGAAATCCATTTTTAGATAAGTACTTAAAACCAGGTATAGTAATACATATGCAGTCAGGTTGTTGCTATTCAAGGCATATTCTTTTGTATCTGCACTTTATTGATTCTTTCTGAGCCTATTGGCAAACTCTCTGACAAGCGTGGTTTTAGAGCTCCAGATGTGGGATTTTGAACGAAAAAGGTTATGGTTTTAATATTTTAACCTGTAGAAGTGCTACATACTCAAAATCAAGAAATGAATGGCTAAAGGAATAAGTCAAACTCATTTAATCTGAACTTTTTAGAGCTTTTAACCATGTTAAAACGCTGTTCCTTCATCACAAACATACCTGGACTTATATTAAATTTCTCACTTTTATAACTCCTGGGCAGTTTTTCAGTCCATTAATCATCTCCAGACTTGTTGTTAATTTCTGCTGTAAAATGGGTTCATTAAAACTGCATTCTTACATTAGTATATTGGGTGAAAGCTAGTTGGAGAGCTAACTAGTAATTTGCTTGTGCTTGGACCTTTTGAAAATTGCAAACTTTCTATTCAAAGCCATATTTGTATGTGAAAAGTCTGATTTGGTCCTGTGGAGGGTCCTGCATCACCACCTCCATCTTTCTCTGAGCAGTGTGTGCATACTCATTGAATATGTCATGTTTTTCTTACCTGTCTGCCTCCTTTGGTACCATCCCGTCTCTCATCCCTCATCCCCATGTGGTTCTCCGGGGTGCGTGGGCGTCTGCAGTGCATGGGCTGTGGGAGGAGTGGTCGTCATGGAGTCTGTGCTCTGTGACCTGTGGGCGGGGCCTCCGGAAACGCACCAGGAAGTGTGTGAACGCTGATGAGGCAGAGGCGGAGTGTGGCCGGCCCGAACCTCAGACCAAACCCTGCAACATAGCCGTGTGTCCTGGTCAGTACCATCCCCATTCACACTCACCTGCTGCCTGCTGGGCCTGTGCTGCCAGATCACGCATGTTTCACTGCTGCTTTGTCCTTTCAAGTCACGCTTCTTCACAAAAACTGGTTACTATGACAACTATTTGAAAATAATTGGTATGTGTCATGGTGCTACTTGCATTTACCTGTGCCTCTTTAACACTTTGTTCTTCTTGCTTGTTTATCCAAAGGGGATGAAGAAGAAATTGTTTTCAGATTTTAATTTCCTGTCATTGTGGACCTGCATGAGAGTAAATTCCAAAAATCTCTTCTGTGAGACACTTGTTCGTTTAATGTTTACAGTTAACTTGTATAAACTTGTGGTTTTACTTGTGATATGTCTAACAATGGTGGTACTTTGGGTGCATCTGGGGGTACCCGGGGTATTTTTCAGTTAAGTCCATTATATCCACATTATGTCCCCTTTTAGTTAGTACCAGTTTAAAACTACTTTAGCCATAGTTTAATGTTATATAAGACTTGGTTTAGTCCTCGTTTGGACCTGGTATTTTCTTGTGTTAGACCTATTTCATTCTGGTACTGAATGTTTGTCTGTGTGTTTATGTTGCCCCTTCGACGAGCTGGCCCCTGTCCAGTGTGTACCCCGCCTAAGGCCCAAAGTCACTGGGATAGGCTCCAGTCACTCGCGACCCCTAATGGGAACAAGCGGTAGAAGATGAATGAGAAAATATACTATTATCCCACATAGTTGTAACTTTACATCGTACTATTCACTAAGGGTGCCTCTTTAAGAGCGTGGTTAAACCTGGAGCGTTGAAGGCTTTGCTGTTTCTCTGGTCGGCTCGGTTTAAATTGCCTGGCGGCCCAGGGGGTCGGCTCTTTAGGTATTGTCTCTGAGATTACATATTAGGTACCATACCTTGTCAAGCACTAATAAGTTGCCAGTGCTGCCCCATCTAATTCTGGTGTGGAAGCGACCGCAGGACTTTCTCCCAATCTGCTTCAGACTGTCCAAGTGAGACATCTTTATCAGACAGCCAGTGGAGTGGAATAAGGCCGGGTGCAGATTGAAATAAAGTCACAATGGGGGAAATAGGGCCATTGCAAGGCTGCACATGGCACAGTAGCACTTCACTATTGACTTGAATTTATTCATTGAGCTTTGCTTAATTAGGATAGTCTCACTGAGATTTTGAATCTTTCTTTCTTGCTTTGAGGCAAAGTGCTAGCCACTGTGCCAGAGTTTCGCACAGTATTCTAGATTTTATTCTCCAGTTTAAGATTTCAATTGTTCAAAGCGGATTACCAGTATTTCCTTTTCCTTTTCCACATGGTCATTTTACGTAGCAAATCTGATGACTACTTTCATCCTAGACATACTAATGCAATCCTTGAAAACACCCCAGAATACTTCAATATAAATCTAGTCGTAATGTAATTCCTCACAATGCAAGTTTCAAAGGTAGAAACTTGCAAAGAACAATGGAACAGGACAACCTACTTTAAAGGGGCTTCCACACCGCCGCGGCCGAAGCGTCCAGTTTACATCCAAAGTCTATAGTAAATGCGCGTCGAGCACGTGGTGCGTTATCCGTGGCGCCATTTCTTTGTTTTTGCGGCGCGATTGGTGCGTTTTCTTACGCTCTCGACGCTTTGAGCGCGCGTATGAGCCGGCCGAGGCGGCCAATGCGGCTTACGCGACGCGTTCAGATATGTTGAGGTCTCTGCAGCTGAAGCGTAGCAGCCGCCAATCAGAGCTGACGCTCCAGTGTCGTATGTACGTACGTATTTCCCCTCGCATTTCCGGTATTCCCCGTGGAATTCCCCAAGAAGCGCCACTTTTTCCTTGCTCGTCAACAATGGAAGACGAACGATTGATTGTGGCTGTTCGTGGGAGAGAGGAGCTGTACGATGTCTTCACGGTGGAATACAGAGACAGAAATAAGCCCGGCGCCTCCGTGTGAGTTTTGAAAACCAAAAACGTGAAATCAACACTCTCGATATCTGCAATTTTACACAATGAAAGGCCACACCGACAACACCTCTACTGCGCATGTGCGCAGAGAGCTCGAGCGCTCCGTACGCGCGCCTGTGTACAGCGGCCGGGGCGTCGAGAGCGCGCGTCCACTGCGTAAACCTTTCAAATGTACACGTGCTCAATTTCTGCGTCGGGCGCGTTTAAGCGTCTGCGGTGTGTAAGAGTGAAAATGACTTCCGGATGGCAGCCCATTTCAAAACCTTTTCTGTGTATAAATGTTTTTTTTTTTTCCAATTCTTGGTTTTCCCCCATTTTGTGAAGAAAATATAATTTTATCTCATTAATAATACAAAACTATGCAGAATATGGAAGAATCTGATGTGTTTTCATAATTCACTTCAAACGTCTTGATTACGACTTACTTTGAAAGCTTTGGCATTTAGATCTGTCCATTTGAATCATTCAGTTTGTCTTAGTCAATTTAGCGCTAAAAAGAACATGGATCTATGGAGCAGAACATACAATTTGCAACAATGAAAAAGGTGGATTCTCTTTGCACATCCTTTTTTTCGTACCAAAGGAAAAGTGCTCATTGAGGGGCCGCCAATCTGACTCACCATTTAATTTCAGATAAGTGCTACATTTTGATGCCACTAATGCAGATAATTACAAAGCCCTTTCTCTCAAGTGCATCCGCAAAGTCTGCAGCCGTGTTTTAGCTTTGCTGTTTCTTCCTGGTTTCCTTTTTTCACCACAGCGCTTTTCTAAGGATAATATTGAAATGAAACTGTCCCTGTTGCCAGACAAAGAGGCTATGAAGTGCGAGGAACAGTGGAACGACATCATCTCAAGTGTAGCCTATGGGACGTTTGGTGCTGTGCTGTTTTTGGGAGAATTGATGGAGAGCGGGTTTTAGGGAAGGAATAAATAAATAAATATCAGCGTCTTCTTCAAGGGCCTCGAGGAAATTTGTGAATGTGTATTTTATTGCGCAGGCGAGACTTTGTGTGTGTAGAAGGGGCAGTTCAAAGGCAGTCAAGACCAGAACGCTGCTTTGATTGATCTTTTCCTCATAGTTGTGCAATGTAGGACACCCTGTTCCCTCATAACCCTAAGTGGTATTAAATAAATGTGCAATTCGAAAGACTACGAGTGGGTATAATGATTCCTATTGTACACTTATTAGTAAATCAAATAAAATATAAATTAAAACTATCTGTGTCTTTGAGGCTACACTGTGAGCAGGTTTAGCCCGGGTCTAGTCCAACATGAAGCTAGTGTACATGATTTTCACACCAGGAAAGGAGGAAGTATGTTTTTATTACCTAGTTTTACAGCTCTCACAAACCATTTGACACATTGTTAATAATTACATGCATTTATTTCTAAAGCGCGCACTCTTCATGTTTGCGGTGTCAGCTCGACATATCACAACCAATAAAACTCCTGGTAGCTTTGTTAGCTCCCAATATTTGTCTCTGCAGTTGTTTGCACTTGGATGATCATGCAAATCTCATATGATTCTCTTTAAGTCTGTCATCTGAGCTTTTTATCTGAAAAATCCTGTGGCGTGTGCCGACCTTTAGATCTGTAAACGTTCTCAATTCACAGCGAAAATCAGGTCCTCAGGATGTAAAAACTTTATTATTAGGTCAACGACATGATTTAAAGTTCAGATTAGGTTAACGTTTGGGTTTAGGTTAAGGAGTGAGTGGGTAAAAGGAAATAGCACAAGTTTGTATTTGAGCCTGACGCTGTGATGAACAGAAAACCACTGAATCAGAAAGTAGCAGATCTCCTGTGTTAAATCACCCACTTCTACAATGGACTATGACCATGGCAATAATAAGCTTCACAAATAATGATCTTGTTAGCAAACTGGAACAACTCGGTGAGTGGTGGGCATTCTTACCCCCATCGCAAGAAGGTCCGTGGTTCTGTCCACCGCCGCCTGCAAATGAAAACACGGCCATTTCCGCTGGTACTAATTCATTTCGCTTTCGTTTCAGCTACAATCTACAAAGCCCCAGTATGGGAGGCAATTGGCATGTAACTGCACTTTGAATAGTCTGACACCTCTTGTTCTCCTTCACAATGTAAACAACCACTTTAGGGGCCAACTTTGTATGTACTGTGTAATACGTCTGTGATATTTTGTAAGCGTGCCCCATATTTAATAAATGACTTTGAATGTAAACAGGGAATTGTCATCCACTTGCTATATGAGTTTAAATTACTGTTTTGAAATGGTATGTGGGTTGAAGGCACAGCCAACTGGAGCATTGCCGTGGTGACACAGAGCACACGGTGTGATTGACCACATTACCAAAGAGAGTTGACAATAGGGTCCCAATGGGGGAGCTAGACAAATACATTTGCAGCACTGTACTACACTTGTTCCATGTGAAAGCCCCTGTGTGTTCAATGTGTGACTCAATAAATCATTTGGAGCCCAAAAGGAGCATGTCTTACTGTGAGTTGCCTTTGTAGCTCATATAAAGACAAACTTCTCCATCGCTGTGTGAAGTTTGCAGTGTTTTTTTTCAATCGCTTTGACGTTGATGTCTAAATTACAGCACAAATTCCAAAGTCTTTCCATGTAGAGATCAAATACTGCTTGTACTGGCACCACCTTTTATCCATTGTCAAACTTTTAACTCTCAAATCAAAAGTTTTTGCTGAAACTAAAACACAATGACTATTTAAACACAGATAAAATAACTTGAAATCTGAACTACAGTACCTTTGACCAGATCATTCCTTATATTCGAGACTATTTCACTTGCATCATGATATTTCTGACTGGTCCCAAGAGAATTTAGCTTAAAATAAGAAAATCATAGGGAATGTAAAAATGTTCTCACCCCATTGGTAAATAATTTGGCTTGAAATAGGAAGTGATGCATTGGAACAATTCAGAAACCTCTTGAAAAAAGACATAAAGTAGTTACTTTATATCCAACCAGTAAATAAATCCATTTTACTGAAATTAAGATTGATATCCTGAATTCACTTTAAGTAATCTAGATTTATATATTGTACTTTACCACTACATTGAGAGTAAACGTGCACTTTCTGTAATCTGGCGTAAACACAAGAGCACTTCCTGAATGCCAACGATGTTACATTTTAGTGTTATGTCTTAGGCTGTAATGTAAAATGTATGTTATTGTTGCAGACTAGTTAGCACAAATATCTTCAATAGGCTCTGTTTTGCTTTTATGCATCACAGAGAAAATGAGCTGCGTTGTTTTGTTCTCGGCATTCAAATGCCACCGTGTCTTTGCTTATGCATTAGTAATGAAAGTCTAACTCGCTTCTATCTGTGTGATCTTTTAAGGCATAGAATCAAAACAGATTTATTTAAACAATATAACCGATAACTCATACTGATATGCATGCTTTCCATACACAAACAAAAGTGCATTTGGTAGTTTTGAATTTAAGACTAAAACCAAATAGGCTGGCTCATTTCCATACAATAGTCATTTTCATTAGGTTCTAACTCACCGTTTTATGTGTTTGCGTTCCGTCTTCCCCCGGCAGACTCTTAAACATATGATTGCTGTTGTTTTCCAGTGGAGGGCCAGTGGATGGAGTGGGGCCCCTGGTCGCGGTGCAGTGTAACGTGTAACGCAGGGACACAGCAGAGGCAGAGGAGGTGCAGTGCATCTGTCCACGGCTGGGCTGAGTGCAAGGGGGCCCATCAGGAGAGCCGAGACTGCACCAACCCGGCCTGCAGCGGTAAGACATGCGCACCCCTGATTGTATTTCATATTCTGACTGACATGAACTACACATAAGATCAGTTTGTGGGTTGGGATTTCTAATTTGGCTGATTGATCTTTAGAAACAAGGCCCAAGAGGACAGAAATATACAAGTGTTTAAAGTGAGACTTGGCCCCGCAATGTGCATTTATTAACTGCATATTCACTAGTGTCTTAAACTAACATTTCTTATATTTAGTGATGGAAAATAGAAAAAAGTCCTAGCATTTGTTGCTATCTGTACTTAACTTTAACCAATTTTACAGTGGATACATTTACTTTTACATTTGAGAGTAGGTATCTGTGCTGAGAAGTAAAAAGTACTTTCTATATTGTTGTACATAGTGACATTCTGTGCAGCTTTGAGCAAACAGAAATACACACATACAATCCCCCAGTAAAATTAGGAAACTGCAACTGAAATTGCAACTGTTCATCAAATCAGAACACATATTTATCAATTAGACACTTTTTCTTAATTTATTCCTTTTCGTCCACATCTTCAAGGAAACTATCGCGCTGCTGGACATGATAAATGTAAAAATAAAGTTATTTTCAGTCAAATCAAACATTCTGGGATGACTCAGGCTCAGTTTGTACACCAAAACAACTATTAAAATAAAAATAAAAAATACTTTTAAATGGATTCCACCTTTATTACAAATCTCTAAAACATTTTTTCTTGTAAATTTAGCTTTAATTTTGAAAGAGGAATTGTCCAAATCCAACAAATGCTCAAACTAGTGTCGATCAGACTATCCAGACACCAGCTTTACTGCTTAACCAAAGAAAGCCTATACGCAGAATTTAAAATCTGATATTCCTCTGTGCAGAGCTTTTTCTCACTTATAACCAGAGGCCATAACTACAGAGGGTCAGTTTACAAAGAGTCCAGCAAATTGTTTGTACTCCAAAGGGTTCAAGAGCAACTTCAGTTTGAAATGGGGCTCATTTTAGTCAGGCGTTTCTGGAAAAATATGCCCTCATGATAAAGGGGCTAACAGTTCTCAAAATCTGTGGGAAACCTTTGTGAAGTTTTATGTGCTACTTTCACTTTTACAACTAATCTGTTGTCTGTACTTTTACTCATGATTGAGTACTTCTCCCACAACTGCTTGTATGTTACACTACAATGTCATTAATTTACAGGCTTGGGACTAACAGAAAGAGCATACTATTTTTTTGGCAAATGGTTCAAACTGTTGATGACCTCTAGACTGAAAAACAGCTTTTATACACACGCTGTCAAAACCATCCGTCCTATCATGTAATTCACTCCATCAAAACTGTTGTTACCTATTTCTGCTTGACCAGGGGACTACTAAACTGTATTGCAATGTTTTTTTGCAATGTTTTTTTTACCCTACGATGGTCTCTTGTAACTGCGTTTAAGATTATTTATTGATGAAAACATGTCTTATGCTGTATAGAGACATATAGAGCAAGTCTTTCAAATCCAAACTGAAATATGACTTGAAAGAATGTGTGCCATGAGTCAAAACAGCATCTACAAGACATATTCATGAGGTTTAAAATTCAGAATAAATCTGTCTTTCTATAGTATGTTTTACAGTATGCTGAAACAATAGGGATATCATTGAATAAACCTTTTGAGTACAGCACTTTTAATCTTTCACAGGCCATTGCGGTAGATTGGAATATTAGAATCCAGAGCTGGTGGATGACGACCTTGTTCCTGTGTACATGTGTCTGTGTGATGTAGGCGGTAACTGGGGCATGTGGAGCCATTGGAGTCTGTGCAGTAAGACGTGTGACTCTGGGTGGCAGCGACGCTTCAGGACGTGTGAGAGCAGTCCAGAACCGGACACCCCCTGTGAGGGCTCGGCAGAGGAAGTGCGCTCCTGCAACGACAAGAAGTGCCCTGGTCAGTAACTACTGAAAGGCAGACAGGCAGTCAATATCATCTATGTATGACACTAAAGAAGAACAGGAAAAAGACAGCATTCTGTCATCAAACATTTAGGTCAAGAAGACTAAAAAATAGTGAAACAGGAGATGTACGGTATATGGGGAAACATTTTGAGTGAATTAGCCAAAATGGCAGTCAAAAATGGCTTTGTTTTTGCTAACTGTTGGTTCAACAGATAATGGTGCACTCACTGGAAATACAGTGGTTTATCTTGTTCTTACCTAAGACTGCGTTCTCTCTTGTTCAGTTAGTAAATAATGTTCCTTGGAGCCGAAAGTGAGCCAGATCGCTTCAGAGGCTGGACCTCTTATTAAACACTTTGGATGGTTTAAATAGACTGGTATGGTTCACTTATAACAGTAAGATACTTTTGTACTGCCATGATCTGCTCCAATGTGAACCAGTTAAAACATCTAGTCCCCAACCTGCAGCTCAGAAGCCACCAAAAGCTCTCCACCCCTTTACATTTTGCACTAAATAAATCCAGTGAGATTACATGCCTATTACCATTATAAATGTATTCTTTAATCTATGAATGAATGCATTTGTTTGGTTGTCCATTATAATACAACAATGTTGCAATCAAAAATACAATGAATTCACTTCTATATGTGTGCTAGTTCTACCCTGCAAAACCTGGAGCAAAGCCACTCATCTAATCAACAGTGTCTTTGAAAAGAAAAGTGTGACAAAACATAATTATATATATTCGGTCTACACAGTATAGAATAATCACTTGAAATAATCAGGATTAAATTCTCAGCAAAATAGTCCAGATACTAAATTCTGACATTATCGAGCAGTGCACTTATACATTTTTATGTTTTATAGGCATCTAACTGCACTTCATCTAAGGCAAGCTGTCACTGTTATATAACTGTCTTGCGACCGCTAACAGAAGTAGCTCTCTGCCATTTTCTTTGCCTTCCAGGAGAAAAAAACAGTTGGAGAAACTGCTCTAGAGACTGTAATGTCACATAGATCATTAGCAGGAAAATGTTGGATTTTTAAAATGTAAATGGCCATTTTATATTAAACTTCATGGTATCATTGAAGAACTATTAGTCTGACAAACAGCTCTTTGAATCTACGTATATTATGTACTCTGTGATAAACAAAACAGGCTAATTCACTTTGATAAATGCATTGAAACCTATGCTGTATTTCTTCTTTTTAGTATTTCTGGACTGAAATGTCCTCTGTTCAATTTGTGCCTGTGTAGAAAACACAAGCTTTAATAAACGTCACCCACTGAAGCGGAGTGTGTGTGCAGATGGCAGCTCGGCATTAAAAGCTGCTTTAGTTCTGACAAGCTTTAACTTTTGAGTGCCGCCTGACTCCTGACCCCTTTGTTTAAAGTGGCACTCCAGCTCTCTCCCTCCTTTATTTTGTGTAAATTTCCACATAAGACACACATCTCGTCTGTTGGCACTGTAGGGCGAGTGTCATGTGATGCTTTCTTCCTTTTTCTCAGTCCCTCTTCATCTGCACTGAGTCGCCTTTGCCGACACTTGTACGGCCCCCTCGGAATATCTTCTGAGCGCTCGCTGGCATTTTGGGGGTGCGGGTGGGCGGGGGAGATGAGGGCTGGGAGGGGACAGATGAATACAGCGTTGGGGTAAGATGAAGAGGGAATGAGATACTTCACTGAGGCACTGACACTGACAGAGAGCACTGAGCAAAGTACAAGGGAATAAGATTGGGAGCCGCCGTAGTAGGAGAACACTGATTTGAATCTTGTTTTTGCGCTTTTCCTTTTTTGAAGTGTACAGACTCGTGTGTGTGTGTGGGGGAGACGCTGGGAGTGGGATTTTGTTATTTTGCAGCGTTCCTTGCTACAGTGCTTTTCAATTCACCTTTTTTTTTTTTTAATGCGGTTTGGTTTTCCACTTCTCTCTCCTGCAGCTCCTCATGAGATCTGCAAGGAGGAGCACCTTCTCACCATGACGTGGAAGAGCGCCTCGGCTGGAGAGACGGTGTACAATAAGTGTCCAACCAATGCTACGGGTCAGTCATGCGGAATTTGTTTGACATATCTTACCATAAAATAAGCAGACCAAAGCACATTTTCTCTGTAAGAAATGTGCCTGGTGTAGTGAAAACTTATTCACCATTTAAAGTGTCTCATTTAACTAAAATGCAATTAAGATGAATATATTTTGAATTTTACAAACAAATATAAAAATGTTATCACAGAATAGCACATTTTTTAGGTTTTTAACTTCACTTCCTGTTTGTAATTTATGACATCACATTAGGAAATTACCCAGCAAACACTGGGAAAAACTCATCTAATCGCATCAACTGAGCAGCTTTATTTTGTTAAATTTTGTTGTTTAGAGAGTGAAAAAAGTTTTTTTCATTGTGTATATTATGCATAAACTTTAACTGGAATGAGTATCCCTAGTGCAATGTCACTTCCTGTAATTTTCTACACATTTTTAAACGTTTTCTCCATGAATACCTACTCGATTGGTTTAAAACTATGATTTAAATGTACAACAGGTATAAATACACCAAATAAAGTCAAGATTACTGAGTCTCAGTCCAGTCTATTTCATTGATGTATGGGAAACAAAATCAAACCTCGGATTAAAAATGTTTAGTGTTTCACCCCATTAATTCTGCATATTATGTCTACATATACAGTATAAACTATGAAACGTGCCCATATAAGGACCACTAGTCAAATGTTATCAAAGTTAAATACACACAATAACTTCTACCGAAATGTCCTGTATGTGGTGGGTGAACTAGCAGTTTTTCAAATCTTTCCAATTTCTGCCTCAGTTTAAATCAACAAACTTAAAATCATTGAGAAAATAAGTGTGTTTTTTTAAAAATGAAGTCACAGACAGGCAGTGTAAAAAAAATGAACCAAAAGTTCCCTCTAAATTAAGCTGAATGCCCACTATTACTTTTTTAGATAAACAAAACCCAAGCACCCAAGCAAAAGGATGCTGAAATGGTGATTTGTGCCTGAGTCGCATAAACGCAGCACATTTCAGAGTCTTTTAGAGGCCCCGGCATTATAAGCTAACAACTCATGTATTATCCAGCATTAATGCTTAATTAGTGCAGCAGATGTGTCCTGCAAGTACAAAGTCAATCCATATCTGTGCTTCAGCGCCTTGTGCAGTCTGTGCAACCAGACAGTGTCTCTTTAAATTCCAAAAGCAGAGGAGAAGAACAAACCCTGCATCTCGTTCTTTTTGATCCCCGGTGTAGAACAGCTGTCTAACTGTGCCTGTAAAATAAATGGCTTGCTTCTACATCTGTCAAATGTAGAATTCAATTTCAGCAAATGTCTGTTTTGCCAAAAGAAGTAAAACAAAAAAAAAAATGGCTATGTTTTTTAAATCCTTGGCATCTTAGCTGTTGAAATGTAATTTAAGAGGAAGTATCAGATGTGACGGTGCACAGTAGCAGACTGGAGTGCAGCCTAATCTCTTGTTAATTAAGTTATTTTTATGTAGTTCAACTTACTCACACGAGAGATGAGTATGAGATGTTTTTTCTTGGAAGGTTGCTTTGCCTGGAAGGTTCCACAGTGCAACATTTAACGTTTCTGTCTTAAAACTGTATTACATTTGTTAAAACAACCACCATGAAAAAAATGTGTATTGGCCCGGTGAAGCAAACTGTGTCTCCATGGCAATAGATTAATACCATATTGTGTCTTTATTGTGAAACGCACCTTCCACCAGTCAAGTTATACAATGCAGCTTTAAATTATCCATCGTAAATGTACAATTGAACAGCTGGTTATTGGGTGCAGGCTGCGAATCTGAAACATTATAAAGAATAGACTAAATATAGAAACATGAAATAAATAACAAGCTACAAAGGCCACGTGTTTGTGCTCAGTGTGTGTCAGTGGATTTACCATTAAGCCTGAGAAATGCCGCGTCGGAAACATCAACTTCATTAAACACATGGGAAAATATAGATTTTGTAAATGTTGAAGATGCACTTTGCCTTACTTTGAACTGAAGACTTCCCTGGAAATCAGTGCAATGGGCAATGTGCAAGCTATGTACAGTAACACACACATTTAGCAGTAAACAACGCTGAAATAATGCACTATTTTGTCATCTTTTCCATAGGATCTGCTAGTCGTCGATGTATGCTGGACAATAATGGCGTTGCTTTCTGGGGTCCTCCGAGCTTCGCTAGATGCATCTCTCTTGAATATAGATATTTACATATATCGGTAAGTACATACGCCATCAATACAAAAGAGAATTGTGTGTCCATTACCTTCATTCGTAAACTTGTTCCCATGCAGTTTGTACTTCTCAAACTTCACCAATGTTCCCTTGAATACATCCTATAGTATCTCTAATTAGCTTTCTCACAATTCATATACTTAGCAATTAATTACCGTCGCTAACAATGTCTTCATCTGCCCGTCTGGCTCTCCTGCCCATGAACTTGCACCTTTTTCATTTCCTCGCTGATGGCTGGAGAAGATGGGGATTGTGGGCAGTGGAGCTGATTGTATTGTTCCAGCTTCTGTTTCAACCTTTCATTAACACCGGAGTCAATAATTAATTTTGTGTGATTGCTGTTATCTTCCGCTGTCCCAGGCCTGCTCTCTCTTTACATTGCAGCCTCTAATGCTTTGTTTTAAACACAGCCCGGCTTACCCCTCTCTCTGGGATGTTGACCTCTAATTTTGATTTAAAAAAGTACCACTTAAGTTTTGACTGTTGATGATGTAAAGTGCAGTTTACCATGCAAGATACATTATAACATGCTAGCTAGAATATGACAGTTTAACTAGTAAAAATGCACCAAAGAACTGACACTGACGACCAGTAACTTGTAATTAAGAAAGACATGCTGATTGGACTTGTTATAAATGCTTGAGTAAAGCCCTTGGCAACGTGCCGAGCTGTCACTGAGTTGGCAGTAGGTTGTAGAGCTGACTGACAATTGATTGGTTTGTTACTCTTAGGGAACCTTTGTGTTTTTCCAAGGCAAACCTCAATTTGTACAGGCTTAAAAATAACACCTAGTCCAGTTTTCTACTCACCAAAATGTGCAATAACGATATCATTGACATATATACTGTAATGTCTTGAGTATATTGTTGCTAACTTATATGGTAACTCTGCATAGTATCATCAAAAAAGTCCACAAGTTATCATTGTCAGTCGTGTTGTGGTATAAATCCTGATCCTAGTATATACATGCAGTGGGCCTCTCTTAACGTGTGTCCTCTCGTTGCCGCAGTTACGAGAGCATCTCGCGAAGGGTCAGAGGACCCTGGCTGGGGAGGGCATGTCTCAGATCGTACGGAATCTCCTGGAGCTTTTGCAGAGGAGGAGCTACTACAGTGGCGACCTTCTCTTTTCCACGGAGATCCTACGAAATGTGACGGACACCTTCAAAAGAGCAACCTTCATCCCAGCTCCCGACGACGTGCAGGTTGGAGCGATTCTTCCGATGGCTCTAAGCTTGATTTTGTGTTGAACTGACTCAGTGTCTTTGCCTTTTTTGTAGAAATTTTTCCTCATAGTCAGTAATATGTTGGACGTGGAAAATCTAGAGAAATGGGAGGACGCACATCAGGTATTTCATTGTTTGTTGTTTTATTTGACATTTTATCATGATTAGTGAATTGTGTATACCATATTTTCCAGATTATAAGTCGCACCGGAGTATAAGTCGCACCAGCCAAAAAATACATAATAGAGAAGAAAAAAAACACACATAAGTTGCACTGGAGTATGAAATAAGGTTGTAAGTGTAAAGATAACAGATAATATCACATATTAGTTGCTCCAGAGTATAAGTATAGAATAGAAGTGTATAGAAGAATAAGTATATATAGAAGAATAAGTATATAAGTATAAATATAACTATAAATCGCACCCCGGCCAAAACTATGCAAAAAGTCCGGAAAATATGTACTTATAGAAATCATTGTAATAATGTTACAACTTATTTAAACAACAGCTCTGTACAAACATCTACTTCAACATCAATATACTGGAGGTACATGCTCAGTCTCTTCACTCCCAAAATCTCCACACACACAGTTCAATGCTATCTCTACCTTTGACCCACACTTGTGATTATGTGTGGTTTCTGATATTAAGGTGATTCGTTCATCAACTGCAGCGGCTGTCCATTATTTAAGACAGCATTTGTGAATTGGTCTGTTTCCATTTCAGCCCTTCTCCCTTGGTTTGAGGGACTGTTTACACACCATCTGTACACACTAGCATATGATATTATGAGTACAATTTACTGCTCTAGAACACAATTTATGCTCAAGGGAGCTCACTGCAGTGGCGTTAGCTTGTCGTACAGTTCGCGTTGCTCTGTAATGACAGGCTTTGTATATTCATCCACAGGTCGCTCCCGGGGCAGCGCTGCTCATGAGGATATTAGAAGATTTCATTCACCTCATTGGAGAAGCCCAGAAGCCTTTTCAAAGTTTTCTCGTGGTTACCAACAATCTCAGTGAGTACCAAATGAGGCAATATATCACTAATGTGCTATGTAACAGATACGCTATCTATCTCACAAATTACATTTATTACAAGTATGTCTTCCCTCTGCAGTCTTTACTCTGTGTTATGTCAATGTTAGTGTTCATTATGAGAAGAAACATCACCTTTTTACGTACAGCGTGTTCTCTGTGATTGTTGACATCATCAGTAAACAAAGTGAAGCCCTTTTATTTATTGTCATTCACATTTTCTATTATATTGCAATGTCTGTAATAGCTCTGTGACAACCTTAATGAAATCAAATTGTCCGAAATGTAAATTAAACAACTTTTCTATTAGGTTTACTTTGCTGTGTACATTGTATCTTTTGTTTTCTTGCAGTTATTTTGTGAAATTAAAATCACAATTAATAATCTTGACAAACTAATCACCTCAAATAAACAATCAAATCAGGCTTAGCGTTTGCTTTTAAAAAAATATACATTGTTCAAATTGAAATAGCTGCAATCTAAACCCACTTTTATGAAAGATTGAAATGTTCAACCAGTAAATGAAAGTCAAATCACTAGCTTATGGACAAATGTGTACATAAAATTTTAACTATCATTTGAACAGTGACTGCAGGGATTTCCTTAACTGCCCGCAGAGATACAGTATTCTTATTTAGTTATTATTTCATACTGCAGACAATTTCAGGCATTTGCTGTGTGTCTTGTTCTGCCAGTGATAACCATTCAGCGAGAGCCAGTGTCAGCAGTTTCCAGCGATATTAACTTCCCCATGAAGGGCCGCAGAGGGATGAAAGACTGGGCCAGAACTGCGGAGGACAAGCTCTACATCCCAAAGGAAGTGTTCACCATCCCCACTGAAGGCGAGTGCACCGCAAATAAACTCTCTCTACAAAATTGATCGGGAGTTGGCAGTGGTTTAACGCTTCTTATTTGAAATCTAAACGTTTTTTGGTTGCGGTCAGTGTGGCTTGAGAAGTAGTATTCCGCTGTGGGATCAAACATTTGCATATGGGCATGAGGTGAAGGGGGAGCCGAAGGACACTGAAGGGTAAAATTTACTATAGGATACTCTTGGGAAGGAATGGAAGACATTGTTCAATCATCTGTGAGGCATGTTCTATATTTGTGGCACTTTGAGGTTATTAGTCGTACAGTTCATGGTAGTGTCATGTGTATGGTTTCTGGAAAGGGTTCGCCAAGTGCCTCGTCTCTGTGGAGATGCCGGGATTGTTCCACAGTATTGCATTCAATTTGATATCTTGCATTTATTCAAGTACACATATTTTTATTGCCAAAATCATGAATTCTTACTGTGAGCAGGGTTGCCTGTGGTCTCATGTATAAAACTTAACACAGAATTCTTACTATAAATATATGTACACTGCTTGTCTCTATGAAGATTGATAGGTTTAATGTCGTACTGTGGAACATTCACCAAAAACGTTGCATTGTGAACCCTTAAAAACACTGCACAGCTGCTTTGCATGTTTCTAGCCCTACAACTATATTCCTGCAACACACTAGAGGATTCTTTGCCAGATTTAGGAACCTATTTGCCTCTCCTTGAGTTAGGAAGTGATTATTTGCTGTTGCGTTTCCCATGTGTGTGAGGTCAGCATGAATATATGTTTTCTTTTTTTTTTTAAATTTAACCAGGAGAGTCTCATTAAAAATGTATTTTCCAAGGGAATTCTGGCCAAGAGACCGCAACATTTACACTGCTACATATGAATACAAACAAACATTGAAAAACATTTGCAGGTCATTGATGAAGTTTCCAATGCTTTCAGCTTGGATTTAAAGGCATTTAAGGACAAGAACTCAATTTCCTGTCTTGTTCCAAGCAAAGGGATCTGAGTGGACAAAGGGCTCTTCCCCAGGTCTGTGCGGGCGAAAAGAACAGAGAGAAACAGCTGATTGTGTGATCGTAGGGAATACGAGTCAACACTTCACTGTATGATCAAAGTAGAAATGTACAAAGGCAGTAACTGTTTTTTATACAAATATGTACCAATGTCCTTTCCTCTTTGTGGCCAGAGAAGGACATCCCACTCATGAGTACAAGTCACAGTGTCATGGCTCTACAGTTAGTAATGAACCTGAGAGAAGCACGAGAAACCATGTCCACCATCTGAAGACATGGAGGTGAAGCAGTCATATAAAAGAGATCACATGCTCTAACGCAGATAAAAAAGCAGCAGTAACAAAGCGCTTATTTATTTTTTAAAAAACACTATATATACGGGAGGGAAAAAACGGTTCAAGTTTTGATTCCTTCACGAGTTGTGCTTTGTGTGGTTTAAAAAGTGAGGGAGTAATCGAAACACCAAGGTAATTGTATTCATGAACCACTTCTATGACATTCCCTGCAGGAGTGGACACAACTGGAACAGACTCCCCTTGAGGACCACCTAAAAATCAGGACAGAGACCCTCATATTTAATTTAATATTGTGTCCTGTTTTTTGATGATTTGATATTTTGACAACCATTCCACCACACGCTCTGACAACCCTGAGCAAAGTAGTCGTTTTTTAAAACAGCAAGGTCAAAAGTGTCAAAAGCTGACAGATCTATAAAAAGTGAAGCACAGTACTTTTTCTTATCAAGTGCCACAATAACATAATTTAACACCTTCATAGTAGCAGTAATTGTACTGTGCTTTTTTCGGAAGCTTGGTGGACATTTGGAGATGATGTCAGTACAGGAACTCATTCAACTGATCACAAAACAAGTCATTCCAGATTGGCCCATAGTTTGTCCGAACTGCTGGATCACCTCCTTTTAACAGAGGTAGAAGAAAAGCTGATTTCCAAACTAATGGAATTTCTTTGGTTTTGATTGAAAGATTAAAAAAGAAGTGAAAGTGGCTCTGCAATAAAATCCCCTGCCAACTTCAGAAAGTAAGGCTCTATCAAATCTGGTCCGGGGGGTTTTCTGTGATCTAATGTTTTTAGAGCCTTATACACTTCATCGAGAGTAAAAGGTGCAAAATTAAAAAGCTCTTCTGAAAAAATTGGGGATTCGATTCTCATCGAAGAAGTTCCTGTGGAATCACATAAAGAGCCAGATATTAAATAATGTCCATTAAAGCAATTCAAAACCTCAGTTCTTTAGTATAATGGGACGGATTATTTAAAAACAAATGTTGGAAGAAGCTGAGACTTTACTTTCCCGAATTTCTGTCGATCATTTAGGTTCTCTCTTTTTTTTTGCCTCGTCCCATGCTCTGTTACGCTTATGTATGGCATGTGTCAGTTCTGGTGAAAACCTAAGATTTTAGGTGTCTAGAAACACTTCACTCATTCACTAATTCCTTATAGCGCCATGTTTGTTCACAATTTGCATGAAGCGTTCAGTAAAAATGCATCTTGACATTGACAAATCATGATGAAATGTTTGTTCATTGTATTTTTTTAAGTTCAAGATTCCTCTTGCAACCAATATGTGGTTTACATTTTGGAATTGTAGTATTTCTACAAGCAGCAACAACACAATGACCACTTAAGTAATTACAGAAGATACCCACAGAAGAGTATTCATGAGGAAAGTTTGTTAAAGTCAAATCAAGTTTTCAGATTAGACCTGATGGGTAGGTTGATTAACTAAGATTAATAGAGTCACAAAACCTTTTAAATTCATCAGAACTTTAGCCGGCCCCAGTTCAAAGCTCCAGCCTTAAGTAGTTCTGAGTAATTCAATTTACCGGTAGCCAAAATATGCTTTAATGAGTATAATGCTTCTTTTGAGTATGTCCATCTGTGGTAAACTACGTACATTAGTATGAACATATTTGAGACTAGATACTGATTTAAAATCAGAAGGAGTCTGAGAGCATTGCAGCTCAGGGCCAGGGTTTGGTTGCACATTTCCAGACAAAAACAGACATCAACAATCTCTATCTCTGTTTCACATTTGATTTTGATTCAATTATTTGATAAGCAGAAGCCAGGCAGAGTCTACAATTGAGTGAACAAGTGAGATAGTTATATAATGCAAAAATACAATAAAGTTTAGGGCAGGGCTGGCAACAAGTTTGCCACAATCCAATTGATTCGGCCGTTGCTTTGGATTCCGAAAAGCTCTAGAGCAAGTTTCTTTTGTGTAATTGTCTGAAGCTCTCCCTCCCATGTGCCCAGGAACATAATGCCATCATCTACAAACGATTTGCAGTTAAGAAAGGTGAACAATGAAAAAAAGGTTAGCAGGTAGTCGGGACGACTAGTTAAGGATGTAGCAGGCTCAGGCTAAAGCTGGTTATCTCCAGGAGGATGTAGCAGACTCAGGCTAAGGCTGGTTATCTCCAGGAGGATGTAGCAGGCTCAGGCTAAGGCTGGTTATCTCCAGGAGGATGTAGCAGACTCAGGCTAAGGCTGGTTATCTCCAGGAGGATGTAGCAGGCTCAGGCTAAGGCTGGTTATCTCCAGGAGGATGTAGCAGACTCAGGCTAAGGCTGGTTATCTCCAGGAGGATGTAGCAAGCTCAGGCTAAGGCCTTTTTGTTAGCTCCAGGAGGATGTAGCAGACTCATGCTAAGGCTGGTTATCTCCAGGAGGATGTAGCAGACTCAGGCTAAGGCTGGTTATCTCCAGGAGGATGTAGCAGGCTCAGGCTAAGGCTGGTTATCTCCAGGAGGATGTAGCAAGCTCAGGCTAAGGCCTTTTTGTTAGCTCCAGGAGGATGTAGCAGACTCATGCTAAGGCTGGTTAGCTCCAGGAGGATGTAGCAGGCTCAGGCTCAGACTAGTTAGCTCTAGGAGGATGTAGCAAGCTCAGGCTAAGGCCTTTTTGTTAGCTCCAGGAGGATGTAGCAGACTCATGCTAAGGCTGGTTATCTCCAGGAGGATGTAGCAGACTCAGGCTAAGGCTGGTTATCTCCAGGAGGATGTAGCAGACTCATGCTAAGGCTGGTTAGCTCCAGGAGGATGTAGCAGGCTCAGGCTCAGACTAGTTAGCTCTAGGAGGATGTAGCAAGCTCAGGCTAAGGCCTTTTTGTTAGCTCCAGGAGGATGTAGCAGGCTCAGGCTAAGGCTGGTTAGCTCCAGGAGGACGTAAATATCCAGCATGCTTGGTATGTATGATCTCAACCCCATTTTACAGAGAGTTAAACATCAACAACAGCCAATCACAGTGCCAAGTATCAAGAGCAGACAGAATACCTGGCAGTCTGTACTTGTCATGTTTAACTATATGGTACAATAACAACAATGAAAATACTGCTAATTCTGTTTGAAAAGTTAAATTGTCATTACACGACTGTCACAATATGACAGCAGCTTTGGCAATAGTTTTTACTTTAACGGTACATGCGTCTGCTATTAAGTTTTAAAGTCATTCTAACAGTGCAGTGCTGTGTTTTGTGGAGCCTTTGTTTATCTAAACCTTGAGTGATGCCTCCTGTGTAGTTGTCTATTCATAATGGGGGTATAGTGGTTTCAATAGGTTAAATGAAGCATTTAGCATTGCTGCTGATTATAGTAATTAGATCTTGACAATAATAGGTCCCTAATGCTTCTCCTCCAATTTGTTTACTCATTTTCCATTGTCTTGTCAACTGTGGATTGAGCATCAAAGGATTTTTATTTAGCCTGAGCAAATTTAAAATGTAAAATGACAAAAAAATAATAATAATAATAATAGTACCAGCTCTGACGATGATCAAAAAGGAAACAGAAAAATGAATGTTTTTTTTCAAAAGGTGTAGCGAGAGAGTTGTTTATATATTACAATAGAATCACTGCGGCAGATGTGAGCCACTAGTCGCAGAAGCAAAGGTCGCATCTCCCAGAAAATTACAGTGGCCAGTTTCCTGTCTGATAAATCTGCTGCGGGCCAAATGAAAGTTCAGAGCTGCTGCAAGTCAGGGGATCAGAGCCGCAGCGACCTTTGACCTCTGGTGATGACGGGTGATTTTGATTGTATCCTCCACCTCACATCAGTTCACCTACCATCGCTCTCTTTAATCAATGTTAAAAGTGCTTGTTTACCCTGCGCTGTATATTGCATTTAATAGAACAATTTTACGACTTGTTTTGTTCAATGTTCAGGTTCATAAACGATTTATGGCATACAGCAAATTAGGTTTATCTAAGGATAGAAAGCACGGACTAGATGCACGCTCTGATTTTTGCGAAGATTGTGTAGCCACAGAGAGTCGTTTAGCGTTAGATAGTCATATTTTTTTAATTAAAGTGCTTAAAGTCTTGCCATCTTCACCTTTAAGCAACCACTGACTGAGCCAAACACAGCATCTATGGGAACACATACTCTTAATAGGCTGCTAGTCCCTTACAACAGCCTTCTTCTTTGCCAGTTCTTGTTGCAGTGTCATTGAGATAAATTGTCATCATCTGGCATCTCTCCTTTTTAGCGTTGCATTTTCTTTACATGCTCAAAGATGCACATTTTTGGTAAATGTCATCTAGTGTTAAGCTGTTGCAAAAACACTTTTCTGAATGCATAATTAAATGCTTTAGTTTGCATTAGCAAGAACACTTTAATACGCTCGAGTACAGCTTTAGTGTGCTTCAGTGAAATGCTTACCAATATTTTTTTACCGGCTTCTTGGGATTTAATTACCAAAAGCCTTCTTATATAGCAGAAAGTGAAAGGAGGAAACTTAAATTGCCTTAATTCCATCCTTAGCTTTTTGATGCAAAGTCATAAGATACATACACTTTTTTTTACATATCAGTTTGTTTGAAAACTGCATTTACTCGACCGTAGCTCTGTTAGTAGGATGTTCAGCCCCTAGTAGAGCAGTCAGATCCACTGGTCCACAGGTTGGCGGTGCAATTCCAGCTTGTCGTAGTGTCCGTGGACAAGACACGTAACCCACCTCATCCCCAGTGTCTGTGTACACTGGTGTATGAATGCATGTGTGAATGGTTCCTCTAAAGCAATTTGAGTTCCTTGAAGGTAGAAAAGGCTTATTTCATTACGGGACAAATTACCGTATTTTCCAGACTATAACTCACACCTTTTTTCATAGTTTGGCCGGGGTGCGTCTTATACTCCAGAGCGACTTGTATGTGATATTATTCGTTATTTTCATACTGGCAACCTCATGTCACAGAAGAAGAATCGACTCCTCCTCTACCTCCGGAGTTTGCGGAGTTGTTGGAAGAAGAATTCAATGGATTTTGTGATTTGGGGTAATACTGATGCTTTGGTAAACTTGTTAGCATGTTCTTAATGCTATAGTTATCTGAATAACAGATAATAAATGATTATGTTACGTTAACATACCAGGTCATTGTCTATGCGTCATGTAGCTGAAGGTGTTATGTTAGCATACACCTATTCACCATGTTGTTCTCTAATCTTTATTGATATTTTAAATTGCATTTCAAGATGGAATGTCTGTTCTTGGTCTTGGATTTTTTTATTTTTTTAAATCCCCCAACAATGCGACTTATACTCCAGTATGACTTATATATGTTTTTTTCTTCTCTATTATGCATTTTTTGGCTGGTGTGACTTTTACTCCGGTGCGACTTATAGTCCGCAAAATACGGTATATCTTTAATAAATCGCTTGCTGTGTGTGTAGTGCAACACATATTATTATTTTGTATGAAGAGTCTGGCTTTAGAGAGGGCTTACTTATTTTCTTACAATGACATCCCCAGAATTGAGGTCTCCACTTGATTGGTATCAGTTGTTTGGTTCATTTAACCTGTAATGAAAGCCCATCTCAGTCGGACAGCTTAAACATGCTCATAAGCACCCAGAGCCGCTTTGGTGAGTGCACGTGAGCTCACAGAGTTCACTCGCACGCAGCCAAGTGATAGGTTCATGAGTTGCTTCACTAAGCACAGGCTGCCAGTGTTCTTCACTTTCTTTCAAGGGGACAAACTCTTTCGTGGCCTTCTTTTGCTTTCTATCTCTGTTTCCAAATATACACAAATGCAGAAGTGTCTAGACTCTATCTGTCCAAAACGTTTGTGTCTGTAATGTATAGTTGAAGCAGTAATGTATATCTACTGTAGGTTGTATGCTTATGTTAAAGTAATTTACTATTGACTTGGGACTAAAAACAACTCTATATATATTGCATTGTGAGGATTAAGATTTTTTTTTTTTTAATTCCTTTATCACTATATTAAGTCTTTAGGGCACTCAGCAGATAAAACAATTCATCTGATTAGTTAATAACCAGTAGTTATTTTTGCAACTACGTCAAAAGTCTCACATTAATATCCTGGGCTGTCATAATGTATCAAATGATGATTTCTTTTGCTTAAAAAACGGTAACTCTACAAAAAAAAAGGATAGACTATGATCTTTGCTCCATTTTAGTTTCATGTCTTTTAAATCCTTGGAATATGACATACATTATTAGTACCTTGAGGCCTAAATATTGTAGATTCACATCACGATAATACCGTACCATGAGATTTGCATATAGTTACACCATTTATTTACTTGAAGTACCGAATTGTATGCATCCTAATTGAATCTATGCATTTCAACTTTGTTTCCATTCCTTTTGGCCCATTTTGATCACCACATTAGGTAACATGAAGGTATGTTTTCTTCGAGCTCTTCCTCAATGTGACAAGTTGCAAGACAAGGTGCAAGACGTGTTGCCGAGTTGACAGTGTTTTTTGTGAGGTGTCTTGATAGATCTGTGTCAGCTTTGCCTTGTCTCAAAAGTGTTTGTGATGAAGCATACATGCCCCAAATTATAATATGTTGTTTCTTCTGAAGTACATCATTTTACAACCAAATTATGTTACGCCTGTTAAAAATAGTATGCCTCCTACAGGTATTTCAATTAAATACTTGGCATAAAAAGCGATTTGATCAATTCAAATATTTAACTCAATTCTGCTTTCCTTTGCTGTTTCCATCTTTATGCTAAGATCAGCTAATAACCTGCTGGCTCAAGTTCTTCTCCTAAATCAGCCAAGCAGTGTGACTTTCTTATCACATTAAAGAAGTGGTTATAGGTCTATATTAACCATAAATGAATTGAAAGTGAAGTGATATAAGTACAGTGTATATAATTTCAAACATTTAAGTGCAAACTGCAAAATCTATTAAATTAAAAAGGCGTCTGCAACGTTAATCCTGTTGGACTGAGTTTGCTCGGCAGTTTTTTGACTTTCAAGAGTCTCTGAAATGGCAGTGAGACGGGAAGTTCAGTGGCAAGACCTAGAGTAACTTATGTAGAACCCCAGCCTTCCATCTAAGATTAAAACTATCAATTACGCGCCGGGATCAGCCCTGAGCATATATTTTGCTGACAAACGGCACATTATCGTTTGCGTTGGCCTGACAGATGCTTTGCCAGTTCTCCGGATTACAGCTGACCACTAATCATGTTGCTGTGGAAGGAGGCTGGCGGGGAAAAAAAAATATTGTGCGGATCGTAAATGAATGTTTAGTGACGGAGCGCTTTCCGTGGTATTAATCAAATGTAGAAACGCCACATTTTTTTCAGCCGCAAACTGATTTTGACCCACGCGCGCACTTCTAATTTGAATACTTCTGCAGACACTGTCCAATTAGTATCCATCAGTCTTCTCGGCTCTTGACAGCGACTTTGATCTGGTTTTGGTGCCGACTCAAAATCACAATAGCGGGATCTTCTTTTGTCTTTGGTTTTCTCATCAGTCGCGCGTGGCAATCTCTCTCTCCTTCCTTGAATGTGCGCTCTTAGGCAGACAGATTTCGGATGAGTCACCCCCTGTGTCTGATACTCCTCCCATCTCCTCTCCCCTCCCCACATTTTTGAACCGATGCTCCTCCATCACTCCCCCCGGGCTGAAAGGGCAAAGGAGGGAGTGTCGTCTCCTGCCATGAACCCTGCGTTTCTCAAACTCGCTGGCCCCCCCTGCAAGAACTTGAGACAAAGTGACATTTACACAGGGACTGTATATGTCTCGACGGGAGCCGCTCTGCTCTTTGTGGAGAAGGGCTCAGAAGGAGAAGAAGAAGAGGATGGGAAAGAGTAGGTCACAGAAAAGATGTAGAAGTTGTCAGAGATGTCAGGCAGAAAACCGACGATGATGAAAAAAAGCGTTCTTAAGAAGAGGCACGCGGGGATTTGAGACAATGCAGAAAGAAAATGGGACAAGACAATGGTAGCTGAAGCTTTTGGACTTCATTAAAATCATTTTAGAGGTCCATTTGGAGAAATATTGCTTCTGCATACACAATACATGTAACATTATGTATATTATTAACATTAATCGTACTACCTGAATTTATCATTCATAATGTCTTGGCAAGGGTTGCAATTATACTATTATGCGTTGAGTTTCAGAATCTTAATTAATGGCCCTGCAAACAGTTTGGTGGAATTTTATTTTGGTACAGCATTAAAAAAGGAGCTAAACTGTGTTGTTATAAACAGAATAACACAACAATAGCACAAACATTAAAGACACACAATACCCTAACAGAGAATGTATGGTCCTCATAAGTCGACACATTCATACACCATTTTATGATGAAACTTGAGCATAAAAAGCATGTCTGTCCGAGAAAACAGTGGCAAAAGGGACAGGTGATAGTAGAGATTGAAATTCCTATTACTGTCCCATTATTCTAATGATTTTTCTCTCAACAGACCTCTGTTTTTATCTTCCTATTATTATTTGTCTACCTCCTTGGAGCGCTAATCCTATCTCACTTGGGTTTTACAAAATATTTGAAAATTATACAGAAATAATAGAAAACCCGGCATAATTTCTCCAATTGCGTGCTGGACATGTATTTCCTCACTTTTGTCTGTCTCTTAATAGTTCTTTCTTCAAGTTTTTGTATTGGAGTGTTGACTTACGTTTGTCTCTTGTCTTCTTTGATTTACAGAGACAGAGTCGGACTCAGAAGCTCCAATGTACTATGTAATTGGAGCTATCTTATACCGGACTTTGGGCGTCATCCTTCCGGCACCAGCGTAAGTACCTCAACGACAATTCAGTGCACGCCATACTTTTGTTCCTTTACATTTAAATGACATTTTCTGACATTTCATAGGCTCTGTCAAACGTTTTCATCTTTGCACGTTTCATTCTTTGTCTTATCTTATTCTGTCTTCTCATTCTTTATCGTTTCCAACATATAAAGGCACACCTGTCTGGTCTGTTATTGCATGTTTTGAACAGGCCTTGTTCTCGGGCAAGTAGTAAAAAAAGAAATGCATTCCCTGTTGTCGCCTCTTGTTATGTTATTCAGTCTATTTCCGGAAATGCACTGGGGAATTTCCATTTTGTGTGTCATAAATTCTCAGCGGAGTCTTTGGTGAATGTGGGGTTGTCAAAAGGCCATGGTAACACTGTAGCGGTGATTGTGCTGGCCCTGAGCCCATAGATTCCGGTCAGTGCACTTAACAGAAGTTGAGTGGGATCCGTTACTCCAACTGTGATGTGCCTCCAACTCAAGAATGCTCCAAGGTCCAACGTCCGAACATCATCTTTAGTGTCGCAGGGTAGAAATATTGTTCAAATTCAAAACAAAAAAATCACTTATTTTGAAATCAACTTCACATAAATCATTTTCTAAAGCCGGTACGCAAATTAAAAATATATGTGTAATAATAAATGTACTCATTATTGCACTGAAAAACATAAAACTATGCGTCCTAACTGTGAGCGGCCTTGCATCTGCACTCACCTAGCTCTTAAATGGCTTGGAGGAGTTTATTCCTGATTGTTTCCATGGCAATGTTGTTACTTTAGCAATCATATGACATCAATCATATGAAATCATATGCAATTTCCCCATGTGTGGACTATAAAGGAATATCCTATCTTATATTGCTCAATACGGCATTGAAGCGAAACATATCTATATCCACAATCAATGTTCAGAAGCATGCGTGACTTTAACTTTCTGCTTGTGACATTCCACATTCAGCTTATACATGTCAGTCCATAGAGAAAATATGTATATTTTTAATTTATTTTTAATAGTGTCCCATCAAATCTTTTTTGATGAATGTGTTGTGAGTGATTGGTGCGGATCAGAAGGGCCAATGGCACAGATTAGCAGCCTTGCTTTTTGGCCCGTAAGTGTTATTGGCTTCAACATGAAATGAGAGAGAAGAATGAAAATGTAGTAAATTACACACAACTTTTGTCATTTATTGTGTCACATTTTCAATTATTTCAAATACTCAATACACATATTATTTGAATGTTCATCTTGGAATATGTCTGTCAAATAAAAGCAACTTTGATCGTTTTTCATCACAGTTCACCTGCAGTGATCAACTCTAAGATTCTGACGGTGACTGTACGCCCGGAGCCGCAGCCCAGCGAGCCCATGGTGGTCATCGAGCTGTCGCCAATACTCAATGTAAGCTGGTCCTGTCCATTCAATTTGTCATCATGCCAACCAGTTTATTCAGTAGATTATACATTTTTGACACATTTCTCAAATAAAACCATAATCAATTATGGCTAGTGGGGATTTTAGATTATTAATAGATTTTAGATAATTTATTGTGAGTTGTGTAATAATAAAAAAAAAATCTGCAGAAATAAGTTTCCGCTATATTATGTTAGAAAGGTTTATGTTACGTATGAAGAATAATACAACATGCTGTGCAATTAATTGTGATTATTCCTATTTCAAAGGTGTGATTAATTAGATTGAATTTTTTATAATCGATAAATATGAATATGTGTTATCAGCCTTCATCCAATCAGTATTTGCCTCCTTCAGTAAATTCACATTGGCTACAGATAAAACAGTGCTGCATGCTATAAAGTACCACAGCTCTCTTCAAACTGCGCTGAATAAATACAAAGCCTGCTTATATCACAGAGTCTCCCAGTGCCCATTGACTTTATATTACAATGCGTTATTATAAGCAGCATGTGGGGTGTCTTCTGCGGGAAGTGAAAGTTTAATAAGGGGCACTCTTCAAAATCTCAACAAGACTGTTTCCATTAGGCGTCGAGCGAGGTAAAGGTGGGCAGAGTTGGGAAAATGATGTTGAATTTTTAATGGTAAACAGGCTCTGTGTGCTTTGCTAATGTAGCCACATGAACTAAGGGTCAGGAGGAGTATTGCTGATGTTTCATTATACATATTTAGTATTCATAACCATCTCACAACTGCTGACTCATCACATAACAATACTGTAAGTAAAGTGTGTTCTGTCTACTATCTAACATGGAGGAGCGTTTGTAGCCCCTTCTCTGGAGGATGATGTCTTAATGTTGATCGTGTCATGCTGTGCCATAACAGGAGGTGTGATGTTGAGATGAGAAGTGCAGGAATGAGAAGTGTAAACGTGGTAAAGGCAAGGCCAACTTATATATGAAGCACAATTACTGCACAAGCAAACCAAAGTGCTTCACAAAAGACAAATATACTATATAATAAATGGCATTAACAGGTGTAGGATAACACTGAAAATACTCCACATTAAAGAGTTTGACAGTTTGATGAACAACATTTACTGTTGAGAGATTCGTGTTTTTGGTTTTACTGGACAATTACTTTTTCATTTGACCTACATATACACTGAAGATAAACGCAACAGATTTGTTTCTGCTCCCACTTTCATGAACTGAACTCAAAGATATTAAACTTTTTCAGTGCACACAAAAGACCCACACCAATCTGTTTTACTGAGCAATTATTGGTATAAATAATCCGTCCCACCTCACACATGGTGTGGTATATCAAGATGCTGACGAGACAGCATGAATATTGCAAAGGTGTGCCTTAGGCTGACCACAATGAAAGACCACTCTGAAATGTAGTGTTTTGCTTTATTGAGAGGGTCTGGGGAGGTCAGAAATCCAGCATCTGGTGTGACCCTCAAAATGGCAGCCAATGTTGCTATTGGCAGGAACTGGAACACTCTGCCGATCCAGAGCATCCCAAACATGCTCAATGGGTTGATTTGTTCAATATTTTGCAATTCATCCACAACCAACACCATGTTGTAGCATGATAATACACGGCCACATGTTGCAAGGGTCTGCACACAATTCTTAGAAGCTGAAAATATCCCAGTTCTTGCAGGACCAGAATACACACCAGACATGTCTCCCACGTTTGGAATGCTCTAGATCAGCTTATGTTTTGCATTGATATATTCATTCAGTATATATTACATACTTTACCACAAATAATACCTTTTTATGAAGCTGAAATACAATTAGACATGAACAACATTTCCACCCGTAAACACATCAGCGCTTTTTTATCTGGTGTCAGTCATTGAAAGTATGTTACGGTCTAAATCATTTTGTCACCTGTTGCTCCTATTCTGAAATTGTGAACATTCTGATGGCATAGCATGTTAATGGGTCTTAGTGCTAAATAAAATGCCTTGTCTTAGTGCATTTGGTTGCCTCCTATCTTTTATATATATTTTTGTACCAAAATTGTTGATTCATCATTTTCACTATTTGGAGGCTAATGCCAATCCTCCTCTGTAAATTATCTATTATCTTATGGTACCATTCCTTTAGATATATTACTTACAAACAGCAGAACAGCAGAAAAGATACAAGCAAGGCACTGCACATAAAGCATTCTCAAAATGTATTTATAACATGTTGTTCCGCATGTATTTAAAAAGAGAAACGATCAGGAAGCTAAGGAGGAGCTGCCGTCATGTCTTTGAGCTGTAACAAGTGCTGACCTTGGCTGATGATGCTGAAGCAGTGCCATGGCAACAGCTGCTATGGCTGCTGGACCTTGTGTAGTGATCACGATTTATATCCTTCACAATGTGCCCCAGTGTTAACATGTAGGTTAAAATACAGTATTCTATAACATACACTAGTCTGTCTACTAATCTTTTAAATAGCTATTTTAACTACTCCGTTTATGTAGTCCTGAGACGGGGCACATCCTGGTTCATTGGCTCTTTGCACGGATCAAACTGAAAAGAACCTTTTGGAACACTACATCTCTCTCAGACTCAAAGGTTAGCATTGGCCAATTAATATCTGTAGTGATACAAGGATGCATCAAAATCAGATAACTCAATCCAACTGCCCCAAGTCTTTTAGAAATGTTATTTTTATGTCACTATTTCATTGCTTGTTATCATTTTGAATCTCAAACGATGAGCCCCAGGTTGTTGTCTCGGAGGGACATTGTCAGATGTGTGCCTGTCATTACACAGTGTCAGTGCTAAAGAGAAGAGCCCCATGGAGAGTGTACATGGGTGTCACTGAAGCTGTAGAGAACAGTCAGACACAACATCCCCTTGATTGATAAGGCTGTGCTAACATAGACGGCTATGCGAACACATACTTGGGGACATCTGATGTCTGTGGCAGTAGCCGCACAAAGCGCTGTCATCCATCAATCGCTGCTGTCCCACTTGTGATCCTGTCTCTATAAACATTGCATCACTCTTGTCCTCTGAAGTCCCGTCGTGCAGAAAATGGTGGACCTTGTATTTCATGAACTGTTTTTCAAAGCCCAAATGACCTTGTTCTTTTGAAATCTACAGTGCTAACTTAAATGCTTTTTTTCGGGGGTTTTCTTCATTTGAAAGATTTTTGGTATAGAAAAAAATTGCCAAAACGACACACAAAGTAAACAAAAGATCTATGGGACAGCCTTATAAACAGCTTGGTCACGACTGGTGAATAGATTTATCACACTGAGTTCATTAAAATCTTAAAATCTCTATTAATGACTTTGAGGCATCATGGACTTTATTGCATTATTTAAAGCATCAATCATGTTATTTTGTATTTCATATTGTCACTCATTCACTGTATCAATTTTTATTAGGACTATGGAAGTTAACGCATTAACAAAATGTGTAAATCATATAACATGTACGCATTATACATTGATGCAGATTAATCACAGAGTCTGATTTTTATAAGTGCAGAGCATAGCATGGCTTTGCTCTGCCCCACAAAACAAACCAAAGACGAGATCTCGAGCTGAACAACGTGCGTTCTGTGAGGACAATTTTGTTTGTGAGCGCTAAAATGAGCTATACGGGCCAAATATTCCACCAAATTGTTATAGAACACTTGTAAATGACCAGCCAGTTACACCTGCAAGCGGCAATGAAGGGCCTGTAAACCCCTGCAAGCCTGTTGTTGGGTCATGTAAATTAACTTGAAACATTTTACCACACAGATTAATTATGAAACAGACTTGAATTGTGGCTAGGGGGGATTTTAGATTATTTAAATAATAGATTTTAGATTACGTTTCTGCTATATTATGTTAGAAAGTTTTATGTTGCCTATGAATAATAATATCAGCGTGCTATGCAATTAATCGTGATTATTCCTATCTCAAAGTTGTGATTAATCAGATTACATTTTTATAATCGATTGACTGCACAGTTTTGTATTTCTCTTTCTATGTATTATCTAGTTTTCATGTGGTTTAGAGTGGTTCCTCTTAAGTCTGTTGAACAAAAGAAACACTGTCATAAAATATAAAGTAACACTGCCACTTTCAACATTTTCATCCCACATTGGCCCTTTTCTTCTCGTATTCTCCCTTGTTCTCATGTACCAGGCAACTTCTTCTCCTGTGAACTGTAAATGTGCGGCCGTGTCCCCCTGTGCCATTAGGGGGAGCTCTTCTATTAGTATTTAGCACAATGCAAAGAGCAGATAATGCCAGGGGACAGAGACGCAGGGATCCATTTCTCCATCTCAGACCAGAGCAACAATGGCATTTCAATTGTGCAGCGGTGATGAATGACAGCAGAGTAACACTTTAAAGGAATTATAAAAAGCAGCACTCTACCTGACTCACCTCGCTCTCTCACAAGCCCCTGTTTGTGAATGCAACCAAACAATAGGAATAAATTATGCACCGGAAATGTAATAGTGATGTTTCCAATCCTGACAGAGCTGTTCAGCTTGGAGAGGCAGGCACTGGAGTTCAAAGATAACTAATGCCAAAATCATTGCAAAGAGATTAGGATTTGGCCCTGGTCACATTGATAAATGTCAACTTGGATATCGATAATGGTATTGATTTATTGATGGTGTCCTGCTGTGTCTTCACACACCATGCGTGAAAAAACTTGATTCATGTGTAATCCAGCTGACTCTTTGACCTTATTGGCTGCAGGGTCGTAAGAGTGTCTGCCTTTAAACTTGTGGGTTCATACTGTAGTGTGAGCCAATACTCAGAGTGTTGAATCGAGCTTTGCAGGCTACAATTTACAACCAAAACAACAAAAATAAACTTTTTTCTTTGCTGAATTGATTTTTATATAGTATTTTAAAAAGAGAAAGAGTTACAATTAAATAATGAATTGATAGTAAAATGAATTATAACCCTTACTCTTTACTGACTGTAAATTATATACCCAAGTAATTCAATTGACTGAAAAAACACATACTGTACTTTTCGGGCTATACAGCGCTGAATAAAAGCCATGCGCATGAAATGTATGAAGAAAATATAAATTGTACATATACAGGCCGCAGGTGCCAAAGTTGTAACATGAGATATTTACACATAAATAAATGTAGGTGTTTTTAACCGGGGTTCTCGCGGCGCACCCGCGGCCCGCTGAGTTGGATTGTAAATAAAACACACAGTATTTTGAAGCTTAACACACACATCACAGCTGTGTCTGTGTCTTCACATCGGATTATACTTGGCAAATGAGTGTTATGTTATATCATGAGATGTTTACACAGAAATATTTTCCACCGTAATGTTGCACAGGTTTTCTTTTGACCAGGTCTATAAATTAGACGCACCATTTGAATTGACCGCTGGGTTCAAAGTTGAGGAAAAAAGTAGCAGCTTAAAGTCCGAAAAGTACATTAATTTGTTTTAACAACCCTGCCAGGACATCGTTAGCTGTTCCAAAACTCTAACCGAAACAAAATTAACAGTTTCTAAACATAACCCGAATCCTAACCTTACAATAATTGTAAACAAATATAATATAAAAAGTAAACATTTGCTGGAATTTCCACCAAGACGAGCTGTTGTGGCAGTTGTGTGGACTGGGGGAAAATTAAGCGTGAAAAAAAAATACAAATAAATACAGGGAACCTCTCAGTTCTCAGTAGTATGGAATTCTTGTACCAGATTTGAATGGAAACACATGTAACTTCTGATCCAATTTACTTGACCACAGTGATTTACAGCCTGATTATACCCTGCCTGTGACCATTCCACTTGTAGTTTAAACGCATAGCTCTAAAACTGTAGTTACACGTTTGAAATTGGCTATTTTTTGACAATTTCCTTTCCCAGTACCTCTTTCCCTCAACTGTCCGCCTTTTTGAGTATGAAATGTCTTCATTCCTCTGCTACGTTCCATTTCTCTCACACCTACTCTTTAATGCGACCTGTAGTGGTTATATTTGCTGCTGCATCCTGTGACAAAGGCTCAGTTTCCATTTTGCCTTCTTTCCCGTCCGTCTCAATCCGCCTTTTTCATTGTCCGCTTTTATCTCTCCCTCTCTCTTTTTCCCCGTTATATTCAGCATTCCTCTGTCTAATCAGAGCAACTCCTGTTCTGCCTTTGCCATCATCACAAATAGCACTAGATAACCACCATATCTCTCTCTCTCTCTCTCTGTCTTGCAGGGTACATCCGATCCTCAGTGCGTGGTCTGGGACTATGGCAACCCGTAAGTTATTTCCTGCCCGACTTGGATACTCTGCATGGGACTGCATAATGGGTTGTGTTTGATGTTTATCTCATCAGCCTGTTCCCGCTCCGATTCTCCTATTAATGAACTGAGTGCGGCCTAATGAAGTTGACTGTGACCATGTTAATTAAATTACTCAATGAGGAACATTATCTCTGTTTTCCGAAGAGTATTTACTTAGTGACACGTCGCTAAAGCTTATTTCACTCAAACTTTCAAACTCCAATTTGTCCGGAGATTTAAATAGTTCATGGGCTTGTAGCGTTTATTTAAATTTAGCCCCGTTCCCATTAGTGACCCAAAGCACGATAGCCTTGTTTTTGTAGGTCACTGCCTCTTTAACAGTGGAGTGTGTTGAAATGTCTAGCGAAGTGCATAATGTAACCAGCAGCATTGATCATGTTTTCTCCATTAACCCACATACAAACCAGAGCAAGCACTCTGGGGGTAAATGGCCGGTCATGGACTTGTTACTGTTAAATATTATCAGCAATGATTTGAGGTTATTTTGCGTTGTTAAATGAGTTTCTTCCTTCCTTTTTCGACCATGTTTTTCAAATCAAGGTAAAGGACAGTTCAGAAATATATGGTAGAATTAGCCTTTTCAGATTGCAAATGTTTTGACCTGGTTTATATTGTCATTACTGAGCATATCCAAGCTTCAAAAACATTACACAATTATCCACAATTAGCTATTGTCGGTTGAAAGAACTTCCTGCCATAACATAATTATGGCAAATTAAAGCTGCTTACCTCTAAAAAATGAAGATAAGGCTCAACATATGTGGATTTTCTGTGTTTGTTTTTTTTTTATTTCAAAGACATAAATCTCATAATGTTGTATTAAGCTAACTAATATGCTGCAATGAGACTGCACTGCTGGGAAACAGGAAGTTATCAGCCCCTTCTCATCAAGGTGGGGAGGGACGCAAAGCTAAACAAAGTCAATTAACTAGTGGGCAGATTACAGCTGCAATCAAATTAAACTTTCACACATTACGAAAGGCACGGTGCCAAATGCAATAGAAAGTGTCAAAGTGGAGGCAGTGTCTATCACCTCAAAGGGTTGTGGAAGGCGTCCAAGCGTGAGTGTGTGCGCAGGGATTTGTGTTTAAAATGTAAGCCTATGTTGTTGCAGACGTCGACGTTTAAAAAGTGTGCTGTCTGTCTGGGAACAAACTGATGATAAGTTCAATATATACATGGAGGAATGCAAATTATATATACAAATGTTTCCCTAGAATTGTATTTATCATATCATTTTGAATAGAATACATTTCTTTGACTCCTTGATTTCTTAAATGGGATATATTCTGATGAGGTGGGCTTTCCGGTGGACCCTTTTTCTTCATTTATTCCTTTTGTCCACATCTGATAAAAGAAAACTATCACACTGCTGGACATTTTTGCTTTAAAGAATAAAGCTGTATCCCTCTTATTTTCAGTCAAATTAAATATTCTGGGATGAATCAGGCTCAGTTTGAATGCCAGAGTAAATCCGAGGCCCAAATGACAGAGGGTCAGCTTCACAAAGAGTCCAGCCAATTGTTTGTGCTCCAAAGGGTTCAGAAAGAACAACTTCAGTTTGAAATGGGGCTCATTTCAGTCAGAGTTTTTGGGAAAAATAGGCCCTCATTTATGCAAAATCAAGTTTAATGAGCTTTCAATCTTGTTAAAATAGTGGTTTACTCAAAGTTGTATTATGTTTGATTCATGCACGTTGTATGGATCATGTTTTGTGCTGCAACTGAGTCAGAAAATTCCTGTTTTCGCCCAGTCCCTTTCCTGTAATTTTTTTTAATGAACACTCCGTGTGATACATATTCTAAGATGTCACATTCTAGTCACATTTCAAAAATAAAAATGTAAATGACAATCCTCTGCTTGCTACAATGAAATGTCACTATGAAGAGCTTCAAGTCATTGAACCAGTTTTAGAGTAATATTGCAGTTTACAATGAACAAAATGTAAAATAATGATCCACGCATGTTCTAGTTCAATACTCAGAACCTATTTATTTATCTAATACACAAATCAAAGTGTATACCCTGGGCAGGACATGTTAGCGTAGCATATGTTCTCTAATTAGCAACACCCCATCACAAACAGCTTCCATCAGTCACAAATGCTAACAGTTAAGTATGACGTTTTACAGCCCCATATTAATCACTATACGGAGACTACTCACAGGGTCCATTAGATGTTTTTAGCTTTCGGTAAATACCCCAAAGTCATCACCATTTGGGCTCACAGATGCTGCTAGTAAAACTGTGTTCTGAATTCTAGCCAACTGCTATTCATTTCTATGTCTTTATTACTGCACATGCATTCAAATCTAAAATGCAAATTTATCTGACCATAAACCATTGTATTATAGTCTGCACCATGTGTACATAAAGGGAATTGTTGCTATTTCCCACTTGGGATTTTAAGCATGTCAGAACGAAGCAGTTGCTCTGTGGAGTTGGGCAGAGGAGTTCTTGATGTGTGCTGAGAACATGTGGTACAAAGCAGGCGTTTGTTTGCTGACTGATATCACATCTATCTGTCTGCTGGTGTCTCTTTGACGGATCTACAGGCTTTGAAGGTGAGCAAGAGGCAGACAGGAGGATGTAGAATATATATATAGCCACATGAAGGCAGGGTAAACACAGCTGATCCGCTGCACCAAGAGTAAATAAGTTCAGACCAGAGATAAGAAAATAACTTTCATCACTGCTATAGCGACAAACACAGGCTGAACAGATATGAAGCCTCCGATGTGGGTTTGAAGCGATCGGCTGGTTTGAGGAGCTGGTGTGTTGCATTGGGCTTGTATAGCTCTAAAATAATGGATGGATTTTGACAACGTTTTGCAGAAAGGTCAGTAATGGGCAAAATAGATAATCATCCAAAACATTGTAAAACCAGAGATATTTGGCAAGGACACATAATACACACTTCTTCAGTACTTAATGAAGAGTGAGTTCAGTCACCAGTCCCTTTGTTGCGCCTCGAATCAAACTCAAAGAGTACCATGCAATCAAATTTGTTTATTTCAATGTTGCATGTGAAAAAGGATTTCATTGCTCATTAGTCATTCAGCCTACACCAAAATTAAACTTGCTTAAACCAGGTGTGAGTTGAACTAGTGGCCGGTCCGTTGGACCTGCAGCATATGGCTGACAAGCCACTCACAGCTTTAACGAAGGTTGGATTTTGATGGTGATTTTTGTTTATTTTCAGATCATGATCTTTTTCTCTGTTGAAAATCCTTCAGTTTAGAAAAAAAACAAAAACTCTTTTTCATCTTTAGTTTTGGGTTGCTCTACTCCACTGTAGCAGCTCTCACTCTGATTGGTCAGAGCAGTTACGTGGTACACGAGCCTGCGCACATGCTCGTTTGGGAGAAGAGCTGTTTTTTAGTTTTTCAAGATATTTTTTCAAGATATTTTTTCCTGTCTTTTTACCAAGTAAGCAAGTAACCTGTCTTTTTTACCAAGTAAGCAGCCATATATGTATTGATACGGACAGACCATGGGTGTCCCTGATTGGCTAATCAACCTTTCAATCACGCCCTCAGGGACATGAAATTGATCTGTATAAAAATACAGCTGAGCTGAAATCATTGTTGAAAAAATTCAGTTGTATCATCTGGACTGGAAATGTTTCGACTCTGATCGAAGAGTAAATCTCAATCTGCAAATCGAGTCTGGGAACTTTTTATTCTACGCTGTAAGCCCTGCCCACCGTGCGGGACCTCCTGATAAAGGGAGTTTTTGTTTTTACTTGAGACTTATTTGTTTTCTAACAGCCCTGTAATGGGCTATCTACAGCCAATTGTAACCTGACTTTTACTCCCTCCTCACTGAGTACCTGATTAGCATCAGAATACCCAGGGTTTCAAAACACTATTATAACTGAAAACAAACTAATTCTAAATTATATGTCAAATTAACGCTTGTGGCATAAAGCTTGTAATGTGATCAATTGCATTTGATTGCTTCTTAAATTTGAATAAAATCAGATGATTTCTCTGAAAGGAGCTGTTGAAAGGATGTTTTTGTCTTGGTGAAGGTCAGATCTCCTTGTTTAGTGGTAGTACCAGAGCAGTGCAATTCAGTGGATGGACAGACCATGGTCATTTTTAATGGAATAGCATTTCTTGTGAGAGTGGCCGTCACAATAGAAACCCTTCTTTTGAAAATGAGCCAAAAATTGCGGATGAATTGCACATGCTACCATATCCTATTGATTGAAACATTTAGAACACACTGTTTTCCACATTTAAATAGCCATTTAGAAGCAGTATAGAAATATTGTAAAGCAACTCTCTGCGTCCTCCAACTTGCCACAGCAATGAACAATTCCAAAATGGCACCTATGAACAGGACACTGAAACTATGAATGAATTAATCATGCTGAATAATAAGGATATTAGGAAATGTGACAGGAAATTGAAGGTTGCGTTGGAAAAAAATGGAATGTTCTATTTTTCATCTTTTTTTAAGACAGTCAATTTTACCTGCTTTTCCTTTGACCATCAACTCAATAAGTAATCCATTTGCTGGTAGACTTACTGTTTGTTAAATCTTTGTGTTTATTTCCCCCCCCCCTCCCCTCACATTGGCTTATACAGTTAGAATAAGTGCAGATTTGGTAAGGACTGCAGACATACTTTCCATTAGCAGACATTGTGTACGGGCAGAGGATTAGCAAATAACAATATAATTCCCATTGTCATTGTTGTCCCACTGAACTGTTTGGGCGGGCGGATCTATTTAGAAACCTGCAAGTAAGCACTCGCTCTTTCTGCATAGGAGTTTTCATTCAGCGCGGGCTTTCGTTGGCCGGCAGTTTGCAGCACTCACAGTTCATTTAGGTGTTTATGTGTGAGTGTTTATTTATTTATTTAGCCCCTAACAGGCCCATATGCCGACGCCATCTGCCCACCCAAAACGCTGTGCTCCACCATGGCTCCGTGATTTCCCCCATGTGCCAGTCTTCCTCAAACCCACCCCAACCTGTCTGCCCCACTGGTGTGCAGACACTAGCTTGTATTTAACATGATTTGAAATTTGTAGCATTTTGTTAGTGGAAGATTGACATATTCTGTGGCAGCTGCACGGTATTTCTTGCCTCGGAGATGTTTCGCGTCTCTCTGCAAGCGGGAGGTGAGTTCAGTTCTCTGGCAAAATCTCTCCAAGCACGGTGCACGTTTTGGGTGTCTCTGGCATCGTCCCTCTATCCATAGTGAATGTGAATTGGTAAATATTCATTGCTTATTGTGAAGTACATTTCTGATTGTGAGACAAACTGGTTACCAGGGAATACCTCCTCTGAGAACCATGGATGCCGAGAAAAGGCGCCAGGAAATGTCTGAATAATGCATTTAAATCTACTTCTACCTTTCCACTGGAATACAATTTCTGACCTTACATTTTGTGCTTCTTAAAACTTTAAAGCGGAATGCATGATTTATACCACTCAAGGCATTTTAGAGGTTAAATAAAGTTGACAAACACCACTGTTCTAGTCTTAGCATTCACTTCCAAATGTACCAACCTTGTTCTACAACTCTTTACCTTTTTATTTATTCTCTATGATATCTAAAATATTTTAAAACATTGTTCACACTTGCATGCCGATTGAATACAAACACAAGTCTCATTCAAAGGCCAAATAAACACTAGCCCTGAGCTCTCTTCATTTGCATAGAAAAGTACATAGAGCCCAGGCTGCAGTCTAATGTAATATACACTGCAGATACGATTCATGGCTCTAAGACCGTTAGAGGTGGAGGGTCAGCTAATCCTATTTCTAATCCCTAATGGTTTTCAGTGTGATCAGGGCTCAGTGGGGGGAAAAACATAGCGACTAACCCAGTCATAAGCAATCTCTCTGAAGACCTCAATCAGACATGGTAGATGACTCTTTGTATTGCAGTTTACATCAAATCTAAAAGTAGTGTTTGATGATCTGACAAAATTAATTAAACGTCCAGTGTAAAGGCAACAGTCTTAGGACATTCCATTATTCAAAAGATTGAACAGTGGTCATTTTTAGTGATGGGCGATAGCAGTTATTTTTTATTTTATTTGATCCAATAGCAGTAATAATATGGAAAGTATCATGATAGTAAGATGTGTTTTCACTCCTTCCCAGCTTGGACTGAATTATGTGGGCAGATGACCTAAAATACAAACAATGTGTTAAAAAAAAAAAAAAGATGTGATTACTACTGCATTAACTGCATTACTACATTACATATTTTGATACTGCATTACAGTATCAATATATTGGTATTTGGTATCAATCCCCCTATCATAAATAATGTTTCTACTCTCTGAAACCCATGAAAACTATCTTAATGACTGATACTTTTTATATTAGAACTTGTCATGTTTTTATTCCAACATAATTTTGATTCCATCGTTGAGTAAAACATGCTTAAAAACATCATGTCACATTCCTCAGCAATGCTCTTAATAGTTTAGCCACCAGAAGGAGCAGGAGGGTGGGGGATTGGAGGCTGATAGGGCTTGCTCCACTTTTCCATCTGACAGAGCAGAAGGGATCAAGACTCTGTCAAACACTGCATGAGCGAGCAGAGGGAGACACGAGACCGGCAAGGTTTAAATGCACCGACTCTGCTAAATCTGCTGTTTGGACCTGCACCAGCTTTTCACTTCAAGGGTGTAACTGCAAATAATAGAATGCTTATGTATTTTAAACATTATTGTAACGGCACGGAGGTGTTCCTTTTGAAGAGTCGTGGAATTTGAAATGTAAAGTTAGCACTGAATTAGCATGAAGAACTTTCTGCCTGGAATACTGTCTCCTTTAGTCATCAAGACCAAAATGGAAGAAGGCATTTCCTGTTCTTTTTAATTTGGATTAACCGAGACTTGCTACTTGGATTTGTTTCTGCTTCTGTGCACTTGCAAACTGTGACAGCTGTTGGGTAAGTCGGAAACTAAACCGTGCATTATTTCTGTGCAGTGTGTAGGCGTTTTGCTTGCAGTCAGTAGAAAAGTAGTATCTACTAGTATCTCCATGCGCCTAGGTTAATGGTGTATTGGATTATGTGACTGAGAATCAGTCCCGACCTCTTGACCCCAAAATGTGCTTTTAAGCCCACGGTAACATGCTCAGCGCGCTACCATTTTATTTTTCATACACCTAATACATTACCCCTCTTGTAGGTGCACTGATAATAACTGGATAACCATTTTCTTTCATGCAAGAGCCCTTTTCAGCTTCCAGGAAAGCAGCTGAGATGGCAGGTCATTTGTGCTCGGAGTTGAAAAGCTACAGCCTATCTTTGCACGCCTGGTTTGCTCAGTAGCTCACACATCAGGAAGAAAGCTAATCTGGGAAAAGGAGCTTATAAATTAGCCCAAGGCCGTGCCAAAGAGCCGACTGGGCCAGAGCAGGTCAATGACAAAGCTTTACATGGCGAGTAGGGAATTGAGGAAGAAGAAGATTGCAGATTTGTGGGACAATTTTGCAGTTTTGGAGGGACGCAAAGGATTAGCAATGACATTTCTCTTCACTCAAGGAAGTTATTTGTTGTCCTTAGCTATTTGTTTTACTCAAATAAGTTCAAAAGTATGCTTGTAAGTATGCAACTATGTAATGCATCAATTATAAAGGATTAAATATTATTGCAACACAATGATCTCTTGCCTTTGCAGAAGTTATGCTCTCTGTTTCAAGCTGTAATATTTTCTTCTGAGTCATGACTCAGCAACATTTGGTGTTTCAAGATCAAGATCACGATCAAGATTTGCTTATTTTTTCCTGGAGGAAATTTGTCTTGGGTCCACAGGTGGCCACACAGAGAAAATACACATAGAAAGATAGAAAACATGACATAGACATTGGAATGACACATAACAATCAGCGCTCTGCTCTATGGCCTGAATTTAGGAGGTTCATTGATAAAAGTAAATGGTGAATGGTCACATATATAGCGCTTTTCTACCTTCAAGGCACTCAAAGCGCTTTAAATCAAGGAACCAGTCACCCACACACAATCACACACACATTCACACACACATTCACACACACAATCACACACACATTCACACACACATTCACACACACAATCACACACACATTCACACACACATTCACACACACATTCACACACACATTCACACACACAATCACACACACAATCACACACACATTCACACACACAATCACACACACATTCACACACACAATCACACACACATTCACACACACATTCACACACACAATCACACACACATTCACACACACATTCACACACACATTCACACACAATCACACACACAATCACACACACAATCACACACACATTCACACACACATTCACACACACATTCACACACACAATCACACACACATTCACACACACATTCACACACACAATCACACACACATTCACACACACAATCACACACACATTCACACACACATTCACACACACAATCACACACACAATCACACACACAATCACACACACATTCACACACACATTCACACACACAATCACACACACATTCACACACACATTCACACACACAATCACACACACATTCACACACACAATCACACACACATTCACACACACATTCACACACACAATCACACACACATTCACACACACATTCACACACACATTCACACACACATTCACACACACAATCACACACACAATCACACACACAATCACACACACAATCACACACATTCACACACACACAATCACACACACAATCACACACACATTCACACACACATTCACACACACAATCACACACACACAATCACACACACATTCACACACACATTCACACACACAATCACACACACAATCACACACACACATTCACACACACACAATCACACACACAATCACACACACATTCACACACACATTCACACACACACAATCACACACACAATCACACACACATTCACACACACATTCACACACACATTCACACACACCATCACACACACATTCACACACACATTCACACACACAATCACACACACACATTCACACACACAATCACACACACATTCACACACACATTCACACACACAATCACACACACAATCACACACACATTCACACACACATTCACACACACACATTCGCACACCCATTCACACACACACAATCACACACACAATCACACACACATTCACACACACAATCACACACACAATCACACACACATTCACACACACATTCACACACACACATTCGCACACCCATTCACACACACACAATCACACACACAATCACACACACATTCACACACACATTCACACACACATTCACGCACACAATCACACACACAATCACACACACAATCACACACACAATCACACACACAATCACACACACATTCACACACACAATCACATACACAATCACACACACAATCACACACACAATCACACACACATTCACACACACATTCACGCACACATTCACGCACACAATCACACACACAATCACACACACAATCACACACACAATCACACACACAATCACACACACATTCACACACACAATCACACACACATTCACACACACATTCACACACACATTCACACACACAATCACACACACAATCACACACACAATCACACACACACATTCACACACACATTCACACACACATTCACACACACAATCACACACACATTCACACACACATTCACACACACAATCACACACACATTCACGCACACAATCACACACACAATCACACACACAATCACACACACATTCACACACACATTCACACACACATTCACACACACAATCACACACACAATCACACACACAATCACACACACACATTCACACACACATTCACACACACATTCACACACACAATCACACACACAATCACACACACAATCACACACACACATTCACACACACATTCACACACACATTCACACACACAATCACACACACAATCACACACACAATCACACACACACACACACACACATTCACACACACAATCACACACAAGTGTTCGCAGAGACTGAGGCGAATTTTCCTTGCCTGTTTGATAACAATCTCCTCAAATATCTGCTGCTGATGGATGTTCTTTCACTCCCATGACTTTGAGTGCTATTCACAATAGTCTGTTCAGTTCTGATTTTGTTTTGATGGACAAATTTCCAAACCACCCACGCCATAGCTTATAATGCTTTCAATCACTTCATGATAGAGTATGATTGTTTTCCTGTGTTCAACGCTGAAAAACATCAGTCTCCGTAAGAAATACAGTCTTTGCTGTACGCTGCTGCATGGAGTTCACACGGACACACCAGGCTGGAGTCAATGTGGACGCCCAGGTATTTGTAAGACTGTACCTGAGAAACCTCACTGCTGTGGACAGGAAGTGGGATGTGGTCTCCCAAATGTCCCAGATTTTTTTCCGATATCTGATTAATAACCTTAAGCATCGGCACATATACTTTGGGGAGCGTTTCTAAGCATCTGCTCCCATTTCTGCATTTACTTTTAGCAACTAGCAGAAAAGAAACCAATAAAAATGGAGATGATTTTTGAAAAGCACATATTCACTACATTTCTGTAACAGTCAAAACAAAAAAGACTTTCAACAATCATTTTGTTGTTGATCTTTTGTATCTGCTGAATTGAACTCATGATGTTTATTGTCATTGCCAGTACAGTTTCACCAATTAGGAATATTCTTTGGGAATTTGGTGTGCATCTCAAAGGCAACATTTTTTACACAAATTATTACTCACCATGCAATTCTAAAATGTGAATATTCAGACCCTTCTAGTGTTTGTAAAGTAAACACCAGCATTACTTTAGTCGGTGTAAGTACGTTATCTACTACAATATCGTCTGGGTGCGCAAAACTTAGCATTTTGATGACCTAGCTAAAAATATGATACATTTTTATGTTCAAAATTACATGTCTAGGGCTGTTGGTTGTTCCTTATCATTCTGTAGTGCTTTTGTGATTATTGATCAATATTTTAAAATAGTTTAAAACTGAAAACAAAGACAAAAGCTGAAAGAGCTGAATATGGCTGGATATGGATAAACTTTTACTGAATATACTTACTAAGTTAAAATTAAGCTTCTGTGATTATTATGAAGGGTTAATAGTTCATTATTATTTTGTTACCATTAATACATCTAGATCATTCTACCAGTCTACCATAATTTCTGCAGATAATACACTCGAACACAGTCACAGTTATGTTTAGAGATCAATAAACCTGCTCAAACATCATTGTATAATTTCTTAATTTTTATTCCAAACATTTATATTTATAATGGGCAAATTAGAAACAATTGAAAGTGAACTTTAACTCAGTGGCAAAAAATAAATTATTACATTTTTGCAACTACATATATAATCACTAGGTGGTTAGGAATTATGTTCTTCTTATATTAAATGATTGTAAATAGCATTGTTTGATCAAATCGGTTCAAGTTGAAACTTCTGCTTTAGCGAGAGGAATAGCCAATCAGATGCTTCGCTCTCACCCCTTGTCCAATCAGATCACAGAACATGAACATCGGAGGAAAACCAGAGTAGATTGTGCAGGCCGAGTAGATATTAAAGGGAAGGAAAGGAAAGTTTATTTGTTGAGCACAATTCATACACAAGGCAATTAAAAGTGCTTTACACAACAGGAAAAATGCATTAAAATCACACAGACATGACAGAAATCTCAAAATTGTTTAAGACATAAAAGAGCAGAGGGCAAATAAAATCCTTTCAGTCATATGCCTAGCTAAACAAAACAGTTTTTGGGCTTGGATTTGAACATTGTCAGAGTAGATCCTGTCTCACATCTTCAGGAAGACTGTTCCAGATTTTAGCTGCATAAAACTGAAACGCAGATTCCCCATGTTAAAGGTTGAATGGACGATTTTTTTGGCCCAAATCTGAGTCTTATTTCCTCGTGGAGTGGACTGCCGAATAGTCCTACCACGTATCAATCAGCACCTACCGCTCACCTGCAGCCGCGTGTGGCTCGTCCCCCGAGAGCAGCACGTTTCCGCGTGTCTAAGCGCATTGATCTATCATAATATAGTTCCCTCAGTGTACGGGACAAAATGAAGACGGAGAAAGACTGTTCGAGCTGTCTCATAAGAGACGGAAATCTACGGGAGACGAGAGATGCGATGCGATCCGTCGTGCTAATATACAAGTCCGCACGGGGGAGTGCATGCGCACTTCCGCCTGAGTTCTCATATCGCCAAAAAAATTTCCATTGCACCTTTAAAGGTGCCATAACATGCTTTTTTCACGTTTCGTAGTCTATCCTAAGTATATAATTGATAATAATAAGGGTTGTGCAACACCCTTAACATAATAGTTTAGAAATATCACCCAGACCTTGGACCCCCCTCACCAACCGGAAAGGCAGACGGCTTGGTTTGATATTCGCCCCCACCCTTGCTTATGTCCATCGCGCTCTTATTTCCTGGTTTTTCGGTATCGGATAGAACTTCTCTCCGTTTATTTTCCCGGTTGCTGCATCAACTGCCACATCAACCTTCACCATTGTGATAATAGTAAAGAGTGCGATATCATTAATGAAGTTTTGGGCCTCTTTGAGCCGTGTTTCCTCGTAAATCGAAGCAGAAAAACTCCGGGGCTTGAATGAGGAGACGAGCCTGGAGCCAGCGCGGAGCCAGGGGGAAGGGGGCGGGAGGCGGCAGGCGGGAGGGGGGTGGAGAGGGGGGAGGGTGAGGGGGGTTGATGACGCGTGCCTGTGGTTATGACGTGATCTTGTAGCCACCCCCCTCAGTTTGGAGATTCGAGGAAAGGAGATAGTCTGTAATATAGCTAAACACTGCGGGAATCAATAAAAAAAAACACTCTGGGTACATATATGAAGCACAAATGGCAATGTAAGAAGGTTAAAAGCTCTGAAAAGTCGATTTTGCATGTTATGGGACCTTTAAGTCCTGACTCTGGGCACCAGCAGGAGGCCGGTCCATGTTTAGTCCTGACTCTGGTCACCAGCAGGAGGCCGGTCCATGTTTAGTCCTGACTCTGGGCACCAGCAGGAGGCCGGTCCATGTTTAGTCCTGACGCTGGACACCAGCAGGAGTCCGGTCCCTGAGGTCCTCAGAGTCCGAGATGGTTCATATGGCACTAACATGTCAGAGATGTACTTTGGTGTGTGATGGTACTTCCTGGTTCTAGTCAGGACCCGAGCAGCAGCGTTCTGGATGTACTGCAGCTGTTTTACAGCTCGTTTGGAGAGGCCAGTGAGCAGGCCGTTACAGTGGTCTAATCTACTGGAGACAAACACATAAATATGTCTCTCCAAGTCTTGTTTAGACACTGTACTTTTGATTAAGGCAATGTTTCTTAGATAGTAAAAACCTGTTGATGTCATTGATTTGATGTGGTTGACATGCCTCTCGACGTGGAGGAGCAGCGGCTCTACTCCGAGCTCCCCCCATGTGGCCGAGCTCCTCACCTTATCTCTAAGGGAGCGCCCAGCCACACGGCGGAGGAAACTCATTTCGACTGCTTGTATCCGCGATCTTGTTCTTTCGGTCACTACCCAAAGCTCATGACCATAGGTGAGGGTAGGAACGTAGACCAACCGGTAAATAGAGAGCTTTGCCTTTCGGCTCAGCTCCCTCTTTACCACAACGGTCCGATGCAGCGACTGCATCACTGCAGCCGCTGCACCGATCCACCTGTCGATCTCACGCTCCATCCTTCCCTCACTCGTGAACAAGACCCCGAGATACTTGAACTCCTCCACTTGGGGCAAGGACTCCACACCCACCTGAAGAGGGCAAGCCACCTTTTTCCGGTCGAGAACCATGGCCTCAGATTTGGAGGTGCTGATTCTCATCCCAGCCGCTTCACACTCGGCTGCAAACCGTCCCAGTGCATGTTGCAGGTCCGGGTTTGATGGAGCCATCAGGACAACATCGTCTGCAAACAGCAGAGATGAGATCCTGTGGTCCCCAAACCGGACACCCTCCGACCCCTGACTGCGCCTAGAAATTCTGTCCATAAACATTATGAACAGAACCGGTGACAAAGGGCAGCCCTGGCGGAATCCAACATGCACTGGGAACAGGTCTGACTTACTGCCGGCAATGCGAACACAGCTCCTGCTCCGGTCATACAGGGACCGGACAGCCCTGAGCAAAGGGCCCCGGACCCCGTACTCCCGGGGCACCCTCCAAAGGACACCCCGAGGGACACGGTCGAAAGCCTTCTTCAGATCCACAAAGCACATGTGGACTGGTTGGGCAAACTCCCATGAGCCCTCGAGCACCCGATGGAGGGTATAGAGCTGGTCCAGTGTTCCACGACCGGGACGAAAACCACTCTGCTCCTCCTGAATCCGAGGTTCGACTATCGGTCGGATTCTCCTCTCCAGTACCTTGGAATAGACCTTACCCGGGAGGCTGAGGAGTGTGATCCCTCTGTAGTTGGAACACACCCTCCGGTCCCCCTTCTTGAACAGAGGGACCACCACCCCGGTCTGCCAGTCCAGAGGCACGGTCCCCGATCTCATCCACCCCCGGAGCCCTGCCACCGAGGAGTTTGCGAACAACCTCAGTGACTTCAGCTTGGGTGATGGATAAGCCAGCCTCCGAGTCCCCGTTCTCTACTTCCTCTTCGGAAGACGTGACTGAGGGATAAAGGAGGTCCTCAAAGTATTCCTCCCACCATCCGATGACATCCCCAGTCGAGGTCAGCAGGCCTCCAGCCGCACCGTAAACGGTGTTGGTGAGGCACTGCTTCCCCCTCCTGAGGCGCCGAACGGTTTGCCAGAATTTCTTTGGGGCCGACCGATAATCCTCCTCCATGGCCCGGGTTTTTGCCTCTGCGACAGCACGAGCCGCGGCTCGCTTGACCTCTGATGACCTCAGGAGACCTACAAGCCAGAGTGGCCCGATAGGCCTCCTTCTTCAGTCTGACGGCATCCCTTACTTCCGGTGTCCACCACAGGGTTCGGGGGTTGCCGCCACGACAGGCACCGGAGACCTTGCGACCACAGCTCCGAGCAGCCGCATCAATGGAGGCGGAGACCATGGTCCACTCGGACTCAATGTCCCCAACCTCCCCCGGAACATGGGAGAAGCTCTCCCAGAGGTGCGAGTTGAATACCCTACTGACAGAGGGCTCCATTAGACGTTCCCAACAGACCCTCACAATGCGTTTGGGTCTGCCAAGTCTGTCCGGCTTCCTCCTCCGCCAGCGGATCCAACTCACCACCAGGTGGTGATCGGTTGACAACTCTGCCCCTCTCTTCACCCGAGTGTCCAAGACACGCGGCCGGAGGTCAGATGACAATAACAAAGTCGATCATTGACCTACGGCCTAGGGTGTCCTGGTGCCACGCGCACTGATGGACACCCTTGTGCTTGGTGTTCGTTATGGACAATCCATGGCTAACACAGAAGTCCAATAACTGAACACCGCTCGGGTTCAGATCGGGTAAGCTGTTCTTCCCGATCACCCCTCTCCAGGTATCACTGTCATTGCCCACATGGGCGTTGAAGTCCCCCAGTAGAACAACGGAGTCCCCGGTCGGTGCACTGTCCAGTGCCCCTCCCAAGGACCCCAAGAAGGCCGGGTACTCTGCACTGCTGTTCGGCCCGTAGGCCGTCACAACAGTGAGAGACCTGTCCCCCACCCGAAGGCGGAGGGACGCGGCCCTCTCGTCCACCGGGGTAAACTCCATCACGTGGCGGCTGAGCTGAGGGGCTATAAGCAAGCCCACACCAGCCCGCCGCCTCTCCCCGCGGGCAACACCAGAGAAGTAGAGCGTCCAGCCCCTCTCGAGGAGATGGGTACCAGAGCCCAAACTGTGCGTGGAGGTGAGGCCGACTATATCTAGTTGGTATCGCTCAACCTCCCGCACAAGCTCAGGCTCTTTCCCCCCCAGTGAGGTGACATTCCATGTCCCCAGAGTTAGTCTCTGTAGATATGGTCGCCGAGGTCCCTGCCGTCGACTGCTGCCCAGATCTCTCTGCACCGGCCCCTTATGGAGCCTCCTGCGGGTGGTGGGCCCATGGGAGGGCGGCCCCACGTTGCTCTTTCGGGCTGTGCCCGGCCGGGCCCCGTGGGGTAAGACCCGGCCACCAGGCGCTTGCCATCGAGCACCCATTCCAGGCCTGGCTCCAGGATGGTGCCCCGGTGACGCCGATCCGGGCGACGTAAACGGCCTTGTTCGTGAACTCATCATAAAGGGCTTCTGAACCGATCTTTGTCTGACCCGTCACCCAGGACCTGTTTGCCTTGGGAGACCCTACCAGGGGCTTGAAGCCCCCGACAACATAGCTCCCGGGATCATTCGGGCACTCAAACCCCTCCACCACGTTAAGGTGTCGGTTCAAGGAGAGGTTGACATATTACATCTTAAAATATTCTCAGCAGACAACATAATTCCACCACTCTGAAGTTATTTTCTGTTTTAAAAAAAAACTTGTATTTTGCTGACAGAGAAGAGCTGGAACTATGTGCCAATTTTTGTTTCATGTGGAAAAAGCTATAAATCATAAACCAGGTCATACATCTGAAATCTGACAATTAAACAGCAAAAGATGTTGCCATATTATTCTGACAGAATGTAGTGATATCACATTAATCCAAGGTTTCTCTACTGTCATTATGACAGACGTTTGGATATTGTATTTTTGTAAATCTGTTTATAGCACACACACACAAAATGTCTAAATAAATAACTAATGTCTGAGATGCCACAACATGTAGATTTGAAACATAAGCTCTACTGACTTTCCACAGCCCTCTCAGTAAGCTCGAGATTATGGGCCAGCATGTTCTTCCATTTGTAACAGGCATCTTTACATCAGACGCCATTCAGAGAGCTTACTTCCTACAGGGATAAAAACTGGGTCAAATATATTTATACATGCATAATATTATAGAGAAGCAGAGCCACACACTGCGCTGCCTGACTGTTGTGTGAATGTGGGCCGGTCAGAGCTGCATAATAGGCTCTATCGCGGGCTAAGTGAGTGCAGATGATTGGTGTCATGTGAAGATGTGCTTCAGTGCTTTCCAGATGTATTGAAAGTAAAAGGACAATATGCCGAGGCCTGTGCTGAATGTCAATGGTGGTAGTCAGCAGAGATGCAGTCTATTGAAATGGATCCCATCAGCACCAAGTAAATGCTCCTCCTCACTTATTCTGAGAACTATATACACCACCGGCGTTATGATGACTCTAAAGGATTTCTGCATCACAACACAATATATATTTATATATATAATATATATTTAAAGATTTGTTTTCACCCAAAAACATTTGAAACCATGGACGTTTAGTTTAGTTTTAGATTATGTACTTTTTTGTGTCATACACTATTTGTACCATATAATAATCAGATAAAGAACCGTGGCTTCTACGTCAATGTTCAAATGGCTCGATCAAATGGTTTTCCGTTAGCTAGTTTCAATTAATGCGTGGTCTTTTAAGTCTTTTAAATGTATTATTGATTATGCCTTTGGGAATAATATGGTACCAGCTGTATTGGTACCATACATGTCACTGTGGGGAATGCATACATTTGACTGGCACAAATACATACATACATACACACACTCACTCACACTCGCACGCACACGCACACACACACACACACACACACACACTCGCACACACTCGCACGCACACGCGCGCAAAAATCCTAATAACCTAAAAAAAAAAGAACTTTCAACAACTTTGCTCCTTCCCTGTGGAACAAAACAAATGAGACTTTTTAATTAAATCTTTTTTTTTACCTTTTAATGATTTTAAAGAACTGGTCAAGGACTACCTGCAGTGCTGATGCACTTGTTTTATATAATTTTATCTCTATAAATGTATTTTTATGTATTGGTTAATGTTATTGAATGTTTTATTTGTGTTAGTATCCTGTGTTGTTTGTAGAAAACTGAATATGACGCCTTTATAGAACTGAAAAAATACTGTTGAATGTGGCTTCTGCGCTGTGATCACTGTTACGCCAAATACTGTATTTAGAGCCCAGTCATCTCATAAATCAGCGGTGACAGCCCTGCCACAGGTTGAATTAGCCCCTAATGTAAATCGTTTTTCGCATCAATGTAAAACAGCACATTTTCTCGTAATAAAGGTTTAAAATGCTTAACAGTGAATATGTATTGACTGAAAATGATGGCTTCTCTTTGTCAGTGCCCTGTATATTTTTTGTAGATTCAAACCATGTTTAACCTCTTTTGTTTCTTTCTGCGGGTTACAATTGGTTTTCAAAGCGCTGGCCTTTCTGTCAACACTCAGTGCCAATTTATTCTCAGTGGGCACAAAAGGTCAATTTACGCTGTTGTCCAGGAAGTATTTTCTCATTTGTCCTAACAGCTGGAACATCATTTTACAAGCAATAAGGACACACAAATAGCTGTTACTGCTCTGTTTGAAAACCTACCTTTTTTAATTTGTGGAACAGGAACAAACCACTAAAAACAAACACATTTTCAAGATTGTTACATACAACTTATTTAGTGGCACAGTAAACACAGTTTTATCAACATTGTGACATATTTGTGGATTTGGTCATATTTAAATCCTTCTACAACAGAACTATAAGCTACAGTTTATCATGTTGCCCACATCTTTTGCATTTTGAATCTGGTGGCCGTGATAAGAGAAGAGTGCATAGCTGCTGCAGGTCTATTCAAAACACAGATTGTTAACCCCTTAAGGGAAATCTAATATAATACGCTTGGTGCGGACTACCATAGCTCAGTGGCGTGTGCTCAGGGCAAATAAAGCAAATAGGGATTGACCAATAAATTAAAAAATTGTTGTGTGTTATATTTAAACTGTTCCAAATCATATAAAAATAAGCCCATTTTCCCCTCACGTCTGCCAGCTGAAGCTTGGCTGGAAGTCACAATGCCTCTACAGGCCACTGAGCAATATTGCAGGTCAGGAACCTTGGTTGTTCTTCTCCAGCAGCTGCTCAGTCTCTGACCGTGTTCCGAGACCCGTTCATGAGCTTTTAGAACCAGAGCGGACAGTAGCTTCTTTTAGAGGTCTGCACATGCGCTCTGAGGACAGCACAGCCTCAAACCACGCTGAATAAACCTGGATGTTTGCAGGTTGTGACCTAACTATGCATGTGTAGAGGAGAACCAGCTTTATAAAATCAAACTTTGTTGTTAATGAAATTCTTTGATGTAAAGTTAATGTGACATAAACAGCCAGATATCAATGCTTTTTAAAAGATTATCCTTACTATTTTAGAGTATAGATTGGATTGAAATAACTTAACTTTGCTTCTAAAATGGTCATGATTAGTATTGTTATTTACTTCTTACTAGCAGTGTGTCCTAAATAATCACAATTATCGATTAACTGAATTTCCTACACATCCCTACTACAATACTGCTCTGACCATGAATTCTACAATAGTGCATTTATAATTCCCTTTCAACTATTTCTGGAATCATCCAAATGCTGTTACAATGGATTATCTGTCTACCATGCCCATCCATTGACATCAGAAGATACCAGAAAGATGCAGCATATATAAAATATTCTCCTTGAAGCTCCTATTTAGATTCTCAGCATTCTTTATTATCAGTAATCATAACACACGAACAAAGACATTTCTAACAAATAGAAAACAACTTTCATTATATAATGGCATTAACGCCACATCAGCTTCTTCATAGTGGTGCAACCTGACAAGCTGACGAGCCCTCTGTGACCGCTCTGCCTTTGAAGTGACACGAGGGAATCAAATGCCTCCCCGCTGATGCAGTAATTGAGCGTGTGTATGTTTGTTTATCTCTATCTTATGTAAGGATATCGCTTTATGTTTGCTCACGCCTCGCTGAGAGATTTCACATGGAAACATTTGTGTCATTCACAGTTTTCACGCCAATTCTGGCGACTTGGCTTGTTACTGGAGATATAAATGGTTGTAAATGTGATACATTTGGCAGTATTTGCTTTAGTCTGTATTATAAATGTTGAAACTATGGCATCATTAAAAGTTCCATGGGGGCATTTATAAGCATTTCATGATTTAGTTAATCATCAGAGTTCTATAATCATATTTTTATATATAGATTGCTTATTACTTGTATTGTATTACTTGGGTGATTAGTGTTGTTAAAATGCCATTGTATTTAACTTCAACTTAAGGTCAGCCTTAAGTTGTTTTTTCCAAGCTCTCTTGCAGCCATACTGCTATATCAAAATATTTAGAATAGTAGAATAGAAATGGATAATGAACACCCAACCGGCAAACTATCATACCACACACATACACAGATAAAACCATCTGTAAAATCATCTTTTCGGTCTTCTTCAACTCAAATCACGTCTAACTCATAGTCTACAGTATCAGGACTTTTTCTCCATATATGTGAATTAATTGTGAAACCTCTTTGAACTGTCTTCTCAAAGTCTCCGTGTGGACCCATCATTAAGGAGCCCCCTTAACCCCGACAACGCCTCAATGACCGATTATAAAGTAGGTCCTTCATATCATCTCCTGTTCTCTGGTGGCCAGCGCAGTGCTGTATCGTCAGGGTTATAGGGAAGGTTAATGCGTAGACTAAGCTACAGCATAATTAGTCCTATTAGAATTTTATTGATCAGTCTTGGCACTAAGCTCTCAAACCGTGAGCGTTTACTTGGCAGTCAAGGGTCAGGAAGAGAAAAGGAAAGGAAGAATAAAACTGATTGTTCAGGGCCATCGGTCATTTTAACGACTTTTGTCCATTCTTTTGTTGGCTTAAAGTCAGATTTTGCATCAAGGAGAAACTTATTAACGGCAACGCCAAAGTGACGGCAGAAATAAATGAGCGTGGTGAGATCGAAAGTGCTTAGAGTGCCAAACACGACTCACATGGGGGTGACATTGTCTTTTAATGCAAAGTATCTGTCAGTGAGTGAGTTATGTGTGTCAAACGTATAGGAAATAAGCTAAGAGCCATAGCAAAACCCATTTTCTTTGGTCTATTTCTCTTTTATTGTTTTTTTTGCTGAGCGTGAATGTGGTGTGTGAGTGATTGGTACTGGTTGGCACTAACTGGCAGCCTCAGTCTACTCCAGGGAAGCCGTAGCTACAGTCTGATTATTGAGTTAATTTAAGGGGACATATTATGCTTAATCAGCTTTAATAACCTTTTACCTTGTTACAATGTTTTTCCTCATCACTAATTTACTCAACGTTGTATTTTGTTTGTCCTGCAACTGAAGCTTGGGTGCTCGAAAAAATAATAATCCTGTGTTCACCTACCCCCTATCCCCGTCCACATCCCTGTACTTGTGATTATTTGACAAATTATTACTCGGAGTGATACATGTAGAGTTGATATGTAAATGACGGTTCAATGTCATGATGAAGTTCTGCCGTTTCGAACAGGAAGTCCATGGACTCGTTTCTATTGCTAAGCTGTTTTGTATCAATACTGCAGTTTGCAATGAGAAACTGTAATCATCATCATCATGTGTCTTCTTTAATCATGCAAAATAATGTGCTTTGGGTGTATTGAAAAGCTCTATATAAACCCATTATGTTATTATTAATTTCTTTTTAATTCACGTTTGTGTGACGGTGAGGCTGTTTTGGCTGTTGGACAAAACGCAGAACGTGTTAAAAGTCACTGTGGGCGGATTGAACTAAAGTGCACTTTGTAACTTGTCTCCATGGAGGCATTATTGCTTCGCCATTATCTCCATGGAGACAATGCATGCAGCACCACCAGCCCGTACAGGTCAGATCGATGTGTAAACGTGAAACAATTCTCATACTTACATGTCACGACTGTTGTTGGTTGTAATTACCTCTCACTGTTACCACTCTGACACTGACTCCCCCATCTCCCCCTCTTCTTCTCCTCCCCCCCCTCAGGGAAGCTGGCGCCGAAAACTGGGGCACAGAGGGCTGCCAAACACATGCCTCCACCGCTGTCCACACCAAATGCCTTTGCAGCCGCATCTCCACCTACGCCGTGTTAGCGCTGCAAGCTAAAGACCCGGTGAGTCATATATTTATACCCACAAGTTTTGGGGACAGGGTCTAACAAGGCAACCACTACCAGGGGCGGGATCAGATTAATTGTTGTGGTTTAAATTTAGACGGCGCTGCTGTCAGATGAGCTTTACCGAGATGTGGAGTGCCATTTGTTGTCTTTGCGAACACTCTTGCTTTGAATGATGCCGATGTTGCTCAAGGAGTTGATATATGAGCTGTCTGTCTTTATTGTCTGATGTGAGAATCTTTTGGCACACCGTTTTAATCACCGTCTCATTGCGTGCTTTAAATTATGTTGATTGGCTGTCAGTCTCCGTTGGCTCAAACTTTGGAAAGGTCAGGCAAACAACTTTTACTCAAGCAAAAAGCAGAAAAGGAAGATGTCGAGAAGCTGGTGAATGAGAGTTTGCAAACAGTACTAAACGGGCACGTCTATAAATAGTTCTCTGATAATGTGTCTTGCAATATGACTTGATTGGTTACGACTTTGAACAGGTCGTGGTAAAGCCTATTATGTGACAATGAACGGCCGACGCTGTATTGTACTAATGGGCGTCTAACACTTGACATGCCTTTCATTACGTTATGTAATTTCACCCAGCTGTACTTCTCCTGCATTATAAGCACTTGACTCTTTCTTGTTTCTGCTCTTGGATAATGTAAAAATCTCTGCATTACGTACACTTTTGCCATCCAAGTCAAGTCCTTTGCAGTATGTCAGCTTGCAGTGTCTCGCCTCAAAATGTTTGCTAAGTAGGATGAAATCAGAAAAGTAGGACAAAAATTAAGTGATTGTCATTCATTTTGCAAAGTTAAAATTATGTACATGCTGTGAAGAAGTGGCAGGAGGGACTTACAAATATAGTATCTGTGGTATTAAAATAAATACCTCTTGTGAAATGGCACAACTGCTACCATAATATATTGATTTTAAAATCTATAGCAAGGCGCACATTATTATTATATGTGGCATTATTTTTGTAAACACCCAGCCACATTTTAGCCCAATTGCTTGTCTAGTTCAATTTTTACTCATAGTCTGCTCAAAAATATCTTATGCACTGAGGACAAACTGGTAATGACACATGAGCACAAACAGACTGGGGCACCTTCTGCAAAATATCAGCGTCAAATATCGGCCATTTTTTTTTAATATACCGGGTAGCCGCAGTCGATACCGATACTGGAGCCAATATATCGCCCATTCCTAATACTTTATTTTGGATATGGTTGCCTTTTTCACGTTTTAACCAGGCTCTCAATCTCCCTCTGTTCTGCCACACCAGAGACTGCACCAATGAGAGCTGTCACTTAGCAGGGATAAATCCTAACTGCTAATTATTGCAGCTGTGAAATTACAGCAGATTTTCCAAAATTCTCAGTTTCCTTCACAGTTTTTAGTTTTGGGCTGTCATTACCACCACAGCCATTGGCGCCAAGCCCATGCGAGAATGAATCTGTCTTTTTTAATTTATGTTTTATTTTTATTTATAAATGATGCACATTTTACATTTGCTCATCTTCCAGCACATAATAATTTCATCCATTTAGTTCTCTCCTTACGTGAACCCATCTGTTTTATGTAAATGGGGTCAATGTAGAGTCATGGTTTGAAGCGAGAATCTAAATGTATTCATGATTCCATCCGTCAAAGCTGGGATTAGTTTACACACTTGTTTGTTTTCAACTTTAAGTACAAACTTCTGATGCCGGCGCTCGGAAAAACACAGCCGTTTTGCCCTAAAAGTTGAGTAGGTCAGTGCGGAGCTGAAACTAAAGTTTGGATGACTTCTTTCCTGACTGAATATTATTGACTTTCCTCTCAACGCAGCATACATGTGGAGTGAAAAGAGAACTAACATGGAAAGAGACATTGACTTTGGTGACATCTGTGAGAAGTGTAGTCATTAGTGATTCATCACTCAGCTTTATCCTGTCACTATAGACCCGTTACCACAGTATGGGTCAGTGTATTTGTGTCAATGGCTCTCAGGCTGGAGTGGCTGAGTGCGCTGTTGCTGTTGAGGCCATTTGCTGTTAGCTCGCCGTGGCTTATTTTAAATGCGATGACACAATTTGGTCATTTAGTCTATTGTAAGGACAATAGGACAATGCTGTCAAATAGCTGTTTCCTCTGCCATCAAAATGAACTCTGCTATTGTTAATGAAAGTCAAGTAGGCCTACAAAACGGTGCAACAGCTTTTCTATGAATTGGAAATAGGGTTCAAAATTAATGGGACAAGTTCTGACCTTGGGCTATATGCGATATTTCCTTTTTTTCTTCTATCAGAAACACTCCTTTGAAATGAACCCCCCAACAATAGTCACATTTCCCTCTCCAAACTCTGAACTCTGCTCTAAACCACACGTAGACCTCTCAATTAAATTAAAAGGAGCCAGGCACATCATTGATCTCAATCTTCATTCTTGTTGTGCTCACCGTAACCTTTTCCAATTGATACGTTTAATGGTCTATGATTAGAGGTTCACAAGTCCCACATGGATCTAAACCAGATCTAAAGCAGGGCCACTAAACTAGGGCTAAACCAGGGCTAAAATAGAACTAGACGATTGATGTACTTACCAGTGCTGCAAGATTAATCACAAATTGAAGTCACAATTTGAAAGGATGCAATTAGTAAATCACAAAAGCTGCAATTCCAAAGATTTCTTACACAAACCACAACATTCCCTGTTGTATTCTGCATAAAATCAGAATCAGAAAAGCTTTATTGCCATTGCTGATGAACAGAAAAACTGCTAAAAACTGCTTACTCTGTTTTGATTTGCACTGAAATACATGTGATCCTTAGACACTACATTAGACAGCATATAGTACATAATTTACAAGTTTACAACTGTCTAAAACATGTTTAAAATGTGAACTTTGAGAATCCTATTATCAAGACTGTTAATCTGATCGCATTCACAATACTAATCGCACTTTGATATTACCCTACATTGTGCAGCCCTACTAACCTAAATGAGAACAAAAGAGTGGATTATATTTACTCTTGATTCAGTAAATATTCGAACTGCTGAGGAATCCGTGTACCACAAGGAGGTACAGTATATATAGTTAAAGAACCAATGGCATATTTTTTTTTACTCCAGTGAATAAGAATTATTTTCCACCCATCTGTCTGTTACTAATTATAGTAAAGCAATTGGAAACATGTAACAACATCTTGTAGTCTTGTGACAGACAGTGATATGTTGTGATCAGTTTGTCAAGAGCTGTTATTTGATGTCACAAACGCATACAAAAGTTGCTAAGGTTTCCCAAGCTATTGAATGTCCTTCAGCAGTGCTATTGTATTCCGTAATTTAATCAGATTGTTCCAGTAATCATCAGATACATGTTTTTTCCACAATTCTCTTACCTTTCTATTCAAACGCAAATGACAGAGTGTATATTAGCCACAAGCGTCACTCACTTGGGCTGTGTGACTATTGGAAGAGCGCAGTGGGCCAGCTCTGAAAGCTTATCCCGGGCCGCGGCACCAGGGACAAGGGGAGCCTAGGATTAACCTCCATGTTTAATAGAAAAAAGTCAGGAGGGGGTTTCAGTGGCAAAGGGGGAAGAGAAAGCGATGGAAGGATTTAGAATCAACGTTGCCATTATGGGCCGTTTACAGTGGGAGCGGGGATAGCCTGGTTTAATCCTGTTTACTTTCTATAGCCTGAGAGATTTCCCCGTGCACGTGAGAGGATGTGTGTGCAAGCACGCTGGGCTGAATCTGTTAGCGAAACAGAGGAGAGCAAGGTGATTGAGTGAGGTCATGAAGCTATATAATAAAGCCAAGCACTTTGTTCGCAATATGGCTGCTGCGAGAATACAAAAGCTGACAGAAATGTCCAGAACATCGCCTGTGAACTGCTCATAGGGATCATGGGATTTGGAGTTGAGTAGATATTGGCTTCATAAAAGTCAATTTAACGATACAGTCCTCAAGTTGAAGAATGGTCGTGGAATTGTTCAGCTTGAAACATGATTCGGAATGATGATGAATTACTGCAACGCCAATTCTAAAAATGTTAAAGAAATTAACACCGTAATCAAAACCTTTTGTATTTCTTGTGCTAGTCTTAACTCTAGATAATGGTAATTTATGTATTATATATGTGTAATGTGCAAGCCTGAGGCAAATGATTTAGATTGGAACTCTACGGTCTACATTGTATTTCGTTCATGGGAATTATAAGGGGGTTTTAAGAACAGAAATGTGTAAGATTTGTTGAGGCGCACTTTGTCATTGGATCACCACCTAGTAGTCCTGAGACAACTGTGACTATGTGCTGCGCTTACTTTGTGGGTGAAGTTGGAGAAACAAGGTGTTCTTCTGATATATTTGATTCATACAATAATTAAGGCAATAATTTGACTTAAAGACTTAGCAAGCATTCTGTTAAAATATTCCTTCAAGCTTTAGGGCATGGCATTGTATCATCATCATCATCATCATCATCATCATCATCATCATCATCCAGGCCTAGAGTTTTTTGTTTGTTTGCTTGGTTGGTTGGTTGTTTTTCTCCCAGACATTTTCATATGTCATGTATGTGTTCAAATTGCTTTATGAAGCAAGACACACATTAAAAAAATAAAAATATAATAAATTAAACCATGGGAAATACTAAGGCTAAATTGTCCAAAGAAGTTTTACAGGCCTGAATAATGCATAACATAGTATTTAATGTGTTGAAGATGCTTGTATCCTATAAGGCAGGGTGTCAAACATACGGCCCGCGGCCCGGATCCGGCCCGCCAAACGTTTTAATCCGGCCCGCCGATAATATTGAATTAATATTAAAAGATTTTTAAAAAATGTCATAGTAGTTACATCCGTAACCGGGTTAGGATTAACCCTAACCCTGTAAAAAAGCTATTTATTTCTTATATTTTTTATTGTTTTATTTTGTACATAATATTTGGCCCACGATTTGACAAAAGAGTTTGATTTGATGGAACACTGTGGTTCATGCACTTATTCTATATTTTCAAGGCCAGAGGGGTAACTTAACCTCCTTAAACGCTCCACGTTTGTTTGTATTTAGTGGTAGGTCAGTTCAGGTGAACAGATAACTACAGATAACTACACAGATAACTACACAGACGTGGAAATGTTAGTTAGTACATTTAAAAGGTTTTTTAGATCTTGAGAAGTTTATTTTGTTAAGTCAAATACATTTTTTTTTGTTCCAAATACCTATTTAACAATATTTAGATATATTAATAGATTAAATGTTTATCTCTATAGATCAACTCTGAAGTTGTAATGCACATAAACTGAAGCACAGTGTTGGTGAAATTGCACTTGTTTTTCTCAATACATTTCAGTTTATGAGAACAAACGTATTCCAGTACTTGCTTCAAAAACAGCATAGGCTATATAAAGCTATTTATTTCTTATATATTTTTTAATTGTTTTATGTTTTACATTATTTTCGGCCCGCGACCCAAAATGAGTTTGACACCCCTGCTATAAGGTATTCATGAGCTATGCAATAACTAACTTACTGCGCTGAAGATCATTTGTGTATTTGCTAATCTCCAGTTGTAATAGAGTTGCTCTACTCACAACATTGTTTTCACTCTGTGCTTAACTGAGCAGGTAACCATTACACTATTCCCACTGCTTCATGCTTTCCAACCACACCTGAGGCCTCACACTTGCCACTGTAAATGTGCCGTCCACTGTAATGTGCCGCCCACTGTAAATGTACCGTCCACTGTAATGTGCCGCCCACTGTAAATGTACCGTCCACTGTAAATGTGCCGTCCACTGTAAATGTACCGTCCACTGTAATGTGCCGCCCACTGTAAATGTACCGTCCACTGTAATGTGCCGCCCACTGTAAATGTACCGTCCACTGTAAATGTGCCGTCCACTGTAAATGTACCGTCCACTGTAAATGTACCGTCCACTGTAAATGTACCGTCCACTGTAAATGTGCTGTTCACTGTATATGTACCGTCCACTGTAAATGTGCCGCCCACTGTAAATGTACTGTCCACTGTAAATGTACCGTCCACTGTAAATGTGCCGTCCACTGTAAATGTGCCGCCCACTGTAAATGTACCGTCCACTGTAAATGTGCCGTCCACTGTAAATGTACCGTCCACTGTAAATGTGCCGCCCACTGTAAATGTGCTGTTCACTGTAAATGTGCCGTCCACTGTAAATGTGCTGTTCACTGTATATGTACCGTCCACTGTAAATGTGCTGTTCACTGTAAATGTGCCGTCCACTGTAAATGTGCTGTTCACTGTATATGTACCGTCCACTGTAAATGTGCTGTTCACTGTAAATGTGCCGTCCACTGTAAATGTGCCGTCCACTGTAAATGTGCCGTCCACTGTAAATGTGCCGTTCACTGTAAATGTGCCGTTCACTGTAAATGTGCCGTCCACTGTAAATGTGCTGCTGACTGTATACGTACCGTCCACTGTAAATATGATAAGATAAGATAAGATAATCCTTTAATATCCACACAAGGGGTAATTCCGTTGTTACAACGCAGTAGAACAGGAGGAAAGGACAGATTATAGGAAGTTTAAAAACAAAACAAAAACACACTCTTAATAGAACTCTTGGGAAATAAAATAAAATTGATCAAATAAAACATAAAAAGATAAAGATAAAAATAAGATAATAATAATAAAATAATGATAATAGAATAATATAAAATAAAGTAAAAATAGCTAGCACAAGACAAGGTAATAGGTAATTATATTAGCAGGTAAGTAAACAGAATAAAAACAAAAAAGAACACTCTTATTTACAGGTATTGCACATGGTTACATCAGTATTGCACATGTTCAGGGCTAGCAGTGTTTGTTATAAAGTCTGACAGCAGCAGGAAGGAAAGACCTGCGAAACCTTTCCTTCACACAGCGAGGGTGGATCAGTCTCACTGAAGCTGCTCTCCAGAGTGTCCTGCAGGGGGTGACACTCATGGTCCAGCATAGATGTGAACCGTCCACTGTAAATGTGCCGTCCACTGTAAATGTGCTGCCGACTGCATATGTATTGTCCATTGTAAATGTGCCGTCCACTGTAAATGTGCCGTCCACTGTAAATGTGCCGACCACTGTAAATGTACCGTCCACTGTAAATGTGCCGTCCACTGTAAATGTGCCGCCCACTGTAAATGTGCCGTCCACTGTAAATGTACCGTCCACTGTAAATGTGCCGTCCACTGTAAATGTGCCGTCCACTGTAAATGTGCCGCCCACTGTAAATGAGCCGCCCACTGTAAATGAGCCGCCCACTGTAAATGAGCCGTCCACTGTAAATGTGCCGCCCAGTGTAAATGTGCCCTCCACTGTAATTGTGCCATTCACTGTAAATGTTTCGTTCACTGTAAATGTGCCGTCCACTGTAAATGTACCGTCCACTGTAAATGTGCCATCCACTGTAAATGTGCCGTCCACTGTAAATGTGCCGCCCACTGTAAATGTGCCGTCCACTGTAAATGAGCCGCCCACTGTAAATGAGCCGCCCACTGTAAATGAGCCGTCCACTGTAAATGTGCCGCCCAGTGTAAATGTGCTGTCCACTGTAAATGTACCGTCCACTGTAAATGTGCCGCCCTCTGTAAATGTACCGTCCACTGTAAATGTGCCGTCCACTGTAAATGTACCGTCCACTGTAAATGTACCGTCCACTGTAAATGTGCCGCCCACTGTAAATGTACCGTCCACTGTAAATGTGCCGTCCACTGTAAATGTGCCGTCCACTGTAAATGTACCGTCCACTGTAAATGTACCGTCCACTGTAAATGTGCCGCCCACTGTAAATGTACCGTCCACTGTAAATGTGCCGTCCACTGTAAATGTGCTGTTCACTGTATATGTACCGTCCACTGTAAATGTGCTGTTCACTGTAAATGTGCCGTCCACTGTAAATGTGCTGTTCACTGTATATGTACCGTCCACTGTATATGTACCGTCCACTGTAAATGTGCCGTCCACTGTAAATGTGCCGCCCACTGTAAATGAGCCGCCCACTGTAAATGAGCCGTCCACTGTAAATGTGCCGTCCACTGTAAATGTGCTGCCGACTGCATATGTATTGTCCACTGTAAATGTACCGTCCACTGTAAATGTGCCGTCCACTGTAAATGTGCCGCCCACTGTAAATGTGCCGTCCACTGTAAATGTACCGTCCACTGTAAATGTGCCGTCCACTGTAAATGTGCCGTCCACTGTAAATGTGCCGCCCACTGTAAATGAGCCGCCCACTGTAAATGAGCCGCCCACTGTAAATGAGCCGTCCACTGTAAATGTGCCGCCCAGTGTAAATGTGCCCTCCACTGTAATTGTGCCATTCACTGTAAATGTTTCGTTCACTGTAAATGTGCCGTCCACTGTAAATGTACCGTCCACTGTAAATGTGCCGTCCACTGTAAATGTGCCGTCCACTGTAAATGTGCCGCCCACTGTAAATGTGCCGTCCACTGTAAATGAGCCGCCCACTGTAAATGAGCCGCCCACTGTAAATGAGCCGTCCACTGTAAATGTGCCGCCCAGTGTAAATGTGCCCTCCACTGTAATTGTGCCATTCACTGTAAATGTTTCGTTCACTGTAAATGTTTCGTTCACTGTAAATGAGCCGCCCACTGTAAATGTGCCGCCCACTGTAAATGTGCCGCCCAGTGTAAATGAGCCGCCCACTGTAAATGTGCCGCACACTGTAAATGAGCCGCCCACTGTAAATGTGCCGCCCACTGTAAATGTGCCGCCCAGTGTAAATGTGCCATTCACTGTAAATGTTTCGTTCACTGTAAATGTGCCGCCCACTGTGATTGTGCTATCTACCTCTGTATCTACCTGCGTTGCACCAATGAAATTTCCCCATGTGGGACAATAAAGGATTATCTTATCTTATCTTATCTTAACTGTAATTGTGCCGTCCGCTGTAATTGTGCCGTCCGCTGTAATTGTGCCGCCCACTGTAAATGAGCCGCCCACTGTAAATGTCCCTTCCACTGTAACTGTGCCGTCCACTGTAAATGTGCTGTTCACCATTTCAGGCATGTGCATTTGCTCGCTGGAGAAACATAATGTGGCAGGCTTTTGTAAAGAGATACTTTCCTGGCTTTTCTGGCTTTTAATCAACGACCAATTCTTTTCCACGGTGTGTGTGTGTGTGTGTGAGTGCGTGTGTGAGTGTGTGTGTGTGTGTGTGTGTGTGAGTGCGTGTGTGAGTGTGTGTGTGTGTGTGTGTGAGTGTGTGTGTGTGTGTGTGTGTGTGTCGCAAAATGTGATGTGTCTGTTTTGCCGCTAAATCATTCGTCACTGGTAAATGATTCGGCTCACTTCAGATGGATCGAGTTGTGTTTCCTCTCCTGTCATCAGCCCACGCGCCACCTTCAAAATCGAGCACCGCCACAGTCTATTATTCCAACTATTAATGTCTAAAATGTTTGATAGAAGTGCAGGAGGGGATGATTGAGCCAGTGCAAGATGGCAGCTCATATTTTACTTAATTTACAGCACAGTCACAAGGAGACAGTATTTCACCTGAATATCTATGACTTTGGTGAAGCAATTGGACAAGGTTGGCTTATGCAAATATGTCGACGACTTTAAGTAAATATGGGGGTTGCTAAAATTTACGATTAGCAGAAGAGTTTTCATTTGGATCTGTAAATCTTGTTTTGCACTCATTAGTGTAGGCTTCACTCATAAAAGTCAACACAAATAAACGGGTTGCCTAAGAATTAAAAGTTTATCAGTCATTTTAGGAATGGTACAACTACTTCTGCATCATATACATATAAAAATATTCAGCTATGTTAAGTTTGGCTCATGCTAGACTGTGAAATAACCCGCAAATACAAAAGTCTGACACTTTGAAATAAGTGAGAAAGCGGTCAGTATCACAACTCTGTACTCTGAGCTCAACCTTTGCTGTGTTCATTTAAATGGAAAATTGAATAGGCAATATTTATCTAGCACATGACAGCAAAGTGGGAAGCTGTATGCATGGCATTACTGTCAATTTTTGCAAAGCGATTCTCCACTGTGGCTGCCTCTGCATCTGTTTATTTGTGCACATAAGAAAGTATTTATATGCCTGCCAACTTAAGGACCCAGCATTCTCAAAGTTACTAAGCAATTTGTTATTTTACAAGGCTGTAAAAACGTTGTTGGAATTTGCAATTTATCAGGTTCTTAAATAGGACAGTTTAAATGTTGTCGAAGCTATAGTCCATCTCAGATTGTAGATTTTTACTTCCCCAGTAATTGTTTAGCCTGCATATATTTGCAGATTATTTGCATAGGGTTTTAAGGGTTAGGGTTGCACAATAGCACACATACCTTCTGTAGATAGATTTGAAAAGTTGTACATAATATACTTACATGCGAGCCTTTAAGGCGCCCTAAACATGTATTTACGCATGAGAATATGGATAAATCTGTATACAAGGGTTGCCTACTGGTGGGCCAAATGCCAAAGGGGTGTTATATTTTCCACTATTGATTTGTTAAAGAACATGGCGCAATAGTAAGAAAAATACATCTCCCAAAGTTTTATGCTGACATTGACTGATGAGAGAGTTAAAGGTTTGCATAATTCATGTTTCCTTTGGTGTAAATACCACAATAATATTTGGACTAGGATACATTTTCCTCACTTTATTTAGCTAAAATATGACTAAAACATGACTAAATGGTGCATTGTACGATTTCATTCACACACAAAGAGCCTGCACGCTGTGAAGGCGGCTTTAGTTCTCTGCCGCTATCCTTTTAAAAGAGCCATAATTACTTAGATCACTCGTGAAAATCCCCATCATATCCCAATCGCCAGCCGAGGCAAAGACCCCCCGCTACACAATGAGAGCCGAAAACGCCAGGTGGGGATTCGCTGAGAAATTGGTAGGCGGATTGGTGGGAGGGGGGAGGAGCGTTGGCGAATGCAGATAAGTAGGTTAAACTTCCTGTGCTGAAAATAGCTATCTTCTCCATCACATGGTATCCAGGCTGCCCAGGAGAGTGTGGTCAGAGAATGCAGAGGAGCAGAGCACACATGCAAACACAATTCGTAGTTACATGGAGTCAGTGTATCAGTATCTTTCATGTGGGGGGTACTTGTTGGGGAGGGAGACTTGGCTTGTTGTCGTTGTTTATTTATTTCCGTGTAAACTATTCATGTCGGTCTTTTTCCTGAAATGTTAATCTTGTTACATGCACATAACGTAAGTATAGTCATAATGAATGCACTGTAACAAATTTGGCACAACAAGGAGCTGGAGGGCCATGCATTATTTGAATTGAAGTTTTATTGATTTTTTTTCCCTTTTTGTTTTCTATATAGAATTAGCTGCAATTAGTCATGTGAGGCCGCGTTGATTTCATTAGGTAATTCACTACTTCACAAATGCATATTAACAATATTCACCAGTTGCCCCATCTGTGTTGAATATGATTGGCCTATAGAATGTTATGATGTCCTCCCTTCTTTTGTATTACGTTGTTGTTGTTGTTGTTGTTGTTGTTACGTTCTCATGCAGACGCACATGTTCCTGCTGACCTTATTATGACCGTCATCATAAAAAGCAGTCGGCCGTCTCCACATCTCATCATCTTCTTTGTCAGAGGGTCGCTCTTTGCTTATGAGGCACTTTGGATTATGTTTCCTCCCCCTTGCGCATTGGTGTGTCATTTTGACATTCTGGCCTATTCCACCATGTTCTTTGCACAAATGGCTTTCTTTGATAGGTCAAAGAAACCACTCTCTGAAAGGAACCTCTGAGACTTGGGTATTTTAATTTGTATTCACTTCATATTGCTTTCTATTCCGACAATGTTTTATATTTTTTTTTATATAATTTTGTTATTCTGTCGTTGTTTAACCCACATTCCATTTGCTCTGTGGTTGTTTTGGTCTCTGTTGACCACACAGCAAGTATTCTTCTGATAGTGCAGAGATTGTGTGGCAAATACTCAGCATAAAGTATTCACCGCTAGCACCAGCCCATGAACTACAGCGTTTGTGAAATTATAGTGGTTTGCAAAGTTGTTCAAAGTAGGCAATGGTCTTAAATTGTGTGTGTTTTTTTCCCTTTATAATTCTTCCAATTTCTGTTCATAAAACCCCTTATAATTCCAATGATTTTTCTTGCTTTATTGCCTTTAATCAAGCTATATTCTACTTATTTCAAGTCATTTTTTTCCATGATGTTTTATAGAGAAAGTCTCTCAATTCTTTTTTTTTTTGTGATATTGGCTTCATCTCTGAAAAAAACCCTGATACTCAATACTGTCAGTCACTATCTCCCTACAGCAGCTTTACTCCTCTTTCTATTTCCTCGGTAAAATCTAGGTGGGATTTGAAATCATCTCTCCCTCTGAGCGTAGCTTGTTAAACACTATAAAGAGTAAATCAGACGCCAGAAGCCAAAACTACATCGTCAGCTTCACAAAGAGCCCAGCCATTTGTTTGTATTCCAAAGCAGCTTCAGTTAGAATTGGGGATCGTTTCAGTCCGGCTTTTTAGGAAAAATCTAATGGGATTATATTAAACTAAGACTAATCCAAACCCTTACACCATTTTCATATATTCTAAATGATAATTCCAATTTATAAATGTTATTATGTGTGACGTAAAGGGTTCCCAAATTCAGTTATTCTTGTCACTCTTCTCATCCGTCAAACATCTGTACCTATACGTATCTTCGCTGCATGTTTTCCTTCCTTTTTTTAACCTTTTATTTTTAAGTGCCCCTCATGCCATAATCTAAACCTAATCCTATGTTCTTTCTCCAAGTAAGAGAAACCTTGAGAGACGAGTGTGCCTGGTGATGAATCGGCGGAATGAAAAAATATCTGGCCCCTGCAGGCGGTAAATGGAGCTAAATTGCATGATTGAGAATTTAAGAGAAGGCCAAACATCAAGCCCATTTGTGGCGCAGTGGGGGGCAGACCCTTAACGTGGCTTCATTTGTCTGGTCCAGAGCCATCCACGGCCCTCTGGAGAGTTGCAAAGCAGAGGTGCACTGTAGGCTGTGACCCAAATTACTTAATTATGTGCTACAGTCTGGTGCTTTTGCCCTTGTGCATTCAAAATTATGGACGGATAGAAATGCTTGGATGTTGACGCGCTACACTTATTGGCATGGATTTACATTTAAGCGTACAGTTTTTAAATTGTATTGAAACTGGATAAGTTGTTAGATTTTTGTTGTTCTTTAGTGTTTAGGATATTGTTTGATTTTCTTGAGGTTTTGGACAAATCATAATGTATTGGGTGCAATCATTAACATAAATATGACTTATTTTGAGATTATGCAAGTTGGGCTGGGCAATACTGACAAAAATCTAGATCTGAATTATTTTTGGGGGGTTTACCAGAATATGATAATAATGATGTTGTTGGGGTTCAAATAACACAAGCCAGGAATGGACGGTGAATTTAAATAACGTGCAGAAATAAGCTTTATTTCAAGGTTGTCTTTTCTAATCTAATTTAGTTAATCTATTTTATTACAATAGATGAATTGCTAGTTTTGCAGTATAAGTCTAGTTTTATTTATTTTTGCTTGCCTTTACTATAGCTTAAATTATTATTTGTGTTGCACCATATTGCTGAAGGAATTTTCAATTTTATTTTATGTTAATATTTTGGGAACTTGTTCATTGACAATGGCAAAAAAATATGCTAATTTTACATATCCCCAAG